>NC_056746.1:1500489701-1500789701 GCF_019279795.1 Protopterus annectens | reverse complement strand
CCCCAGGATTGTGCCTTTTTTCAAATTTGCCATCATCTCTGAGTTTTGTCTCACACACATCATTTATTTAATTATTATTTAATTTCACATGATTAAAGTGCCATTTCACTTTTAACTAATTCTGTCTTCCGGGCAATTAGATTTAGCTCAAGTTTCAACTTTTGGTGTGTTCATCTATTGTACCCCCAAGTCGACAATTTTCAGCCAGTTCATAAAATCACCTTACAAAAACTTCAACACATCCCCCTTGTCTGTCTTGTATGCATTTGTAAAAGTATACCCTTTCATGAATTGTATTTCTTTTTGGAACAAGATATTTGTTGAATTTGCTAAACATGGAATCATGTGTAACAACCTGGCCCTTCAGGAATGAAAAGGAACTGTATAAGGCCTCAGTCTCCTTCACTATTCAGTGCAACAAGGTGATTACCTAGATTTCATGTTTCTTTATTTGGGGAAATTGTACCTCCTTTTTCAGCATCCTCTTACAGATAACAGGAGAAACATCCATTAAGAATTCATTTCTACCACAAAAGTACCTCACCAAGAGGATTACTGGTCTCAAACATATGTCCTATGCAGCCCGACTGGAAAAACTTCAGCTGTACTCAGTGGCATATCGCTTACTCAGAGGTGATCTCTGCCTGACTTACAAAGCCATGTCCAACTCAGAATTGATGGACATGCTCCACCTAAAGAAATCCAAGTCACTGCGAGCCACTCGCTCTTGTGAGTTAAACCTCACCACAACAATAAATAGAACATGCTGGAGGGATAGATTCTTGTCACAGAGACTCCCCATGCTTTGGAACAAAATTCCTAGCTATAATAGGCAGAGCCCCTCACTAACACTCTTCAAGAGAAACCTTGACGAGTGGATGGGTAACAGAAAATACACCCCTGGGATCACTTCATTGGCTCTTCTTGACAGAGGCTCAGTTAATTAATCAATGGGACGGCGAAAGCTGACACACTCTGCCTAGGCTTATAAATGCCCTCGGGCAGATAGCCTAGTACCTACCTATGAACCTATGGATAATTTATAGCCGTGACTAAGCATCAGGTTTTGCCAGGTGAAAGGAAATCAGTATTCCTTAAGGAAACCCACAAGGACATAGGGAGAACATACAAAGCACACACAGTTTGTTCAGCTTTCTGTAATACACTTTCTGATAAAACTCTTTCCCAGTCTAATCCAGACATTTTTAGCTTTGAGTTTCTGCTTGCCCCCCCCCCACCATTTTTATATGATTTTGAAATTGAAATATTCTTGTAGTACATTTCTGATTTAAACTGTTTCTCGTGTTGTTTTCCAACTTTCAGACAAGTGAATCATTTCTCATTCCAGTTCTGCCCCTCACCACTCCGTGCATGCACATCTCATATTTCACTTCTCTGGGTTTAGTTTGCCCCTGTCTATAACTGCAGCAAGCCTTTCTTTGCCATACTACTGAACTGGTAACATTGTGTCACAAGTCTTTGTGATCAAAGTTACTTCACATCACAGAATCTTTTATTACTTTTTTATGTTTACTAGTATTTGTTTTCATGCTGTCTGAGACTTATAAACTATTCCAAACTGTATTCATTAGCAAACATTAATAAACCTCATGTCAGCATGCGAAGCAAAAGAAAACATGCTCCCTGTCTATCAATCCTCAAACTAAACCTGGTCTTATCCTCTGAGACAGTGAATAGTTGGTTAATCCAACCTTTTTCGGGTTGAAAACCCTGTTGAGCACTCAGCAACAGCAGTTGATTGCTACTGTGGGGCTGTGAGCCATACAGGAGGTATAAAGCTGTGGTTACTAATAGTAGTGCACTAGCCACTAGTGCAGTCCATGATGGGAAGTATAGTGCACTTGATTAATGACACTTGTAACAACTATTGGAGCAATCCACCAACAGGAAATTGCCTTGGACTTTGCTGTAGTGTCACTTAGGCAACTCTCTGGGTCATGTAATGCATAATGAGCCTATCATAGCCCAGTGCAGGGCCCTCTTGGGTCCAATTGGTTCATTTGGCCTAAGGCAGCCCTGACCTTGTGCATCAGTATCATGAGTCCTCTATGTCTCTCTGTCCCTCTCTCTCTCTCTCCCTCTCTCTCTCTGTCATGGTCTCAGGTAAGAAGAGCTGTACCTCCTCTAGTCTCTGCTCGTCTCTTTTTCCTTCCATATCACTAATCTTTCTGATGGCTTTCATTGGAATTTCCTCCACTGATATAAAGTCACTCTATCCTTATGGTCTCCACAGCTGCTCACAGTATTCAAGATGTGTCCTGACTAAGAGTTGATGCAGTTGAAGCACTACTTCTTTGCTTCTGGAGTCCATCCTTCTGGGGATTCACCCCATCATTCTGCTTGTTGCTTATGCCCTTTTGTTCTGCTGTCAGTAGTAAAATCCCGGTGTTGTAAACATTACCAGGGTTATTGTAGCCCATTTTCAGTACTTTGAGTTTGTTTGCAGTGATCCTCAACTGACATTTGTTCTGCTGTTCCACATCCTTCCATAGACTGTACCCCAATCCTGATGTGTTGCTATACCTAACTTTTGTCGTCATTGAAGAAGATGACCCTGTTCTGTATTAACTCATACATGCCTGAACAAAAGTAGTGAACTGAACTGGACTCAGAACAAGCCCCTGAGGTATGGCTGTAGTCACTTTCCTAATGTTATTACTTTAACCATAGCACTGTGGGTCTATCTATTTCCTCTATCTTAGTCCAACCCGTCCGGTTCTCTTGCCATTCATTTGTGTGGGAATGAGTCAGAGGCTTTTCTGTTATCCAGGTAGACCAGATTTGCTGATACTCCTTGTCAATTTCACCTGTAATTCAGTTGTAAAAAATAAATCTGTTTTGGAAAACAGCTGCTGTCTTGTAGATGCATTTTCATTTCCTCCCATGTATCTGAACATCAATGGGCACTGGTGCCTCTTCTCATTCATCTGGTCTACCTACCCCACCTAGCCTTCCCCCTACTCAGTCTGTTTATCATTGGGGACAACTATACTAGGACAGTGTCATATTGCTGCTGTGCTTTTTTCCTGCTTTATGATGAGTAAGTGTGCAATGGGGGCGTACTGGTGTATCATCCCACTTCCATGGCAATGCAGCCAATGCCCTTCACCCTTCCCCATTAAGGATGATACTCTTCTTTATGCCCCCATTCTTCATAAGGGATAGACACGAGGAGTATCCTAGTACATGTTCTTCTCCCTAAGGAGGGGCGCACCCATCCTTCCCTGCCAGCACCTCAGAGAGCCAAGCTACTAATTGAACCCCAGTCTCCAGAGCTATAGTATGGGCTTTATCCCTCTATGCCATGGCACTGGCTTAGCTGTCCTATTCTGCATCCTTGTTGTTACATCATGTTTAGCTAATTGTTCTACTGTTCCATTCCTGTTGTTGTTCTATAGACTAATGCCCTTGCAGTCCGTCAACCAGTATATATTCATATGGTACTAGAAAGTATTAAATATGACTGGTCTTATGATCATAGTCTTGACACCAAGAAAGCATAAAATAATCCTGTTAATTTTATCATCCCAACACAGATATGTATCCTTTTTCCTTTTCCTTTGTAAGTGCAAACTCACACACTATTAAAGTGCACAGGGCTGATTGGAGCTTACATATCACTGTAAACAAACAATGACACACAGTGCATTAGCTGTCTGTCTCTGTCCAAGTAGCTGATGTGATCAGCAGCAGTGTAGTTCAAGCATGTAGGGATGTGGCTTTCTGTCTGAGCAGCTGCATTTGGAAATATGTACATGAAGGGCACATGGCTTCTTATCTATCTACTAGCATCGCTTTTGAAGAGTTCCTGGCATGAATACGGCAGTAAAAGAACAATGGATTACATTGAAAGGAATTTGGATGGAGGAAACACCAAGAGCTGTGTTTCCAGGCATTTCCAGGGTGCTCTGCACTGCTTATCATGGCTACAACCTGTGTGCTTTTGCCCTAAATAATAATGTTAAATCCAGCTGTGATTTAACAACATAAAGAGTGGATGCTACTGACATCATGAACCCATAGGGATCTGTCCTAAGCCCATTTTGGTTATGCTGTATGTTAATGACCTCTGATAATGGTGGAAATCAGGAAAAGTTCAGCAATATGCCAGTAACCACCTCCAATTCTTCTTCAGCACAGTCTAATCACTTATCAAGTAAGGGCTCCAGAAACACTGACACAGCTTTGAGCTATAGTTATATAACAGCCTTTTTCAGCTAAATGCTAGGAAAAATGAAGTCACTACAGTTTATCTCATCCTCCCACTAAGGATATGATAGGACCCAAACCATTACTGTCAACTCACTTGGTTATTCTGACTGTGAAATGGTGAAAAAACAAATAATACTCTTGAGTTTGTCTGAACCAAAAATTAATTTCCTCTGCTTAGGCTACATATCTGGCAAAAAAAAAAATAGAAACATGGAGCATTAAATTGTAGACTGTGTCACACCATTTAACAGGCAAAAAAATCTCTAACCGTGGACAGTTTACCAGTGTCCACTTGTATGGACATATTACAAACAAGATGTTGCAAGTGGAGCCAAGAAAGATGTGCTGTCTCTGACATATGATAACAAAGATCATCACTGTGTCTCTTCCTTGTAGCCCAAGTACCTCCGTCCTCCATTAATATAAACAGCCCTCATTGTCCTTTTAAGCACTTCATGGGATTTCTGCACCCCCCCCCCCGACTCAGTCATATCCACTGAAGAATTCCTGACAACTGTGCAAGAAAAACATAGAGTATGTTTTCTTTGTGTTCAAGAAAGCTTCATTATCTTATTCTCAAGACTTATGCATAATTATTCAGAACTCTTCATATTGAGATCAACCTCCCTTAATCACAATCATATCTGAAATATTATTTTCTTAATGTTGATGAAACCTTTTCTCTGAATAAATCAAAGTCATACTTATTATGGACAATATAAGCAGCAGCCAGGAAATGTATTACAAGGAAATGGACATCTGCCACCTCTCAGAGGTTTGGTGATTTTTCTCCTTGCTAAAAGAAACCATAAACAAGGAAGTCAACTAAAGAACTTAGAATATATCTGAGAAGCTTTACTAACAATCATGGACAAAGGTTTCAAACCTTACTGAGACTTTCCGAACTGATTTTTAACCCTGTTTATTCATTGGTTGTTTGCTTCACTGAAAGATTTTTCTTATAACATTTGTAATATTCAAACATTTTTCAGGCCTCTGTAAATAGTGTAAATAGTTGATTTAGTTTATTGTTGTTAAAAGTTGTCTGTTCGGTATGATCAATTTGTTAGTGTTTATTCTCTTATTTTATCTTTAATAAAAATATTGGAAAAAAAGAAAGCTTCATTATTTTAATGTACTGGTGGTGCCTGCTACAATATTTTGCACTACATTGGTGGGTGCAGCAGGTGTATTTGGCACATTTTTGTCCATGCCAAAAAAGATATTGAGTTGTATCTTTCTCTGCTTGAAAGACCAGCAGCTGAGCTAATGATTTCCCCAACTGGAGAACTGTGGGCTGCAAATTTTTTAGAGTATGTTTGTGTTTGTTCCTGTGCCAAAATGATGACCATGGAGCAACTGCTTCAGACTATTGCTACTACAGCCAAAGGGAGCTTGGCAATTGATAAGTCCATGGCAGTGCCAAAGGTGGCTCCACCTGTTAAGCCACTAACTAGAGTGGAAGGACTAGAGAATAAGTATCTTGTGGCTTTCATAAAGTGCACCTCCAGAAGGAGCAGGACTTGAGTGACTGGGATGGAATACTTTCAACCCAGTAAACTGTTGAACATTTAAATTGTCTTCATGGACATGAAAGGACAAACTAACATGAAAGTGATAAACTCAGAAAGACAATATTAGCTAGTGTCACCTCAAGGACACAAGCTCAAAAGTTTCAGACAGAGATTTGTACTAGCAAAACTAAAATATCAGTTATCTGATTTAGAGCATGCAAAACACAATAAAAGTAAAATTATAGAAGTATTAGACACTTACAAATGTAAAAGTGCTTTGCCTGCTGTTTTAAGAATCTGGCCCTAAGGATGCTGAAAATAAAGTGGAACTGGCACAGTCAAATTGTTATGCAATACAACTATGATTATCACTAAACAGTCTAAACCTATGGTAAAGCCTTTGTCAAATTCTTGTAATAACTACAAAGTATGAGTTGTAGACATACTCTGTTTTAAATTTGTGAGTATATTTTCTTGTACTAATAATACTACTTTTATATGTGTGAAAACTGGAGCTGCCTGGCTCTGTGGCACAGAGGGAGGGAGCCCTCGCCAAGACCCATATGTCCCAAGTCCATTTATCTCAGGCACTGGAGGAGCAAGACAGGGAGGGTTGGGAGGGAGCCACAGCTGCTATCTCACCTCTAGCCCTCCCCTGGAGATTGCAGTAGCCCTTGAATTTCTTCTTGCCCCAAATTGCAGCAGTCTTGGAGTTAGTATATATCAAAATAGTAGCTGGGAGGAGGGTCAGAATTTTTCTCTGATTTTTTTAACAATGGCTGTTGTTCGTGGTTGAATCTTTGCACTGTTTTATGGTCTTAGTTATGAGGATCATTCATAAAAGAATGGAACTTTCTTTAGGAAGAATTTTTATACTGCATATATTTAAGTGCCAAAGTCAGGAAATAATTTGGCTAGCAATCCAGAACTGTCTTTGCTCTATTCATATAAAATTAAGGAATTTCTAAATATGAATGATCAGCAAATGTTCAGTAAGTAACAATGATAAGTAATTTATTTTCAGAGTGAAAATCAATTAGGAACTGAAGTTCAGTACAGAAAAAAATTGTATTATTCCCCATTTGTTCTATGCCATTTAAAGGACAATATTTAAACTGTCGGATTGCAGTGGGCATAGTCTTCCATATGTCAAGTGAGTTTAGAAATCCTATAACATTAATTTTTGAAATGACAGAATTACAGTGACCATCACTGATTGTTTTCCAGTTAAGTTACTTTCAAGGAACTTTCCCCTTCCCCAAGGTGCACAAACTTGTAGCTGATTGTATTAAGTAAGAACTGCAGGAGGAAAGCCTCATACAGGAGTAGTTTGGCAGTTTGTCCTTCATGTGAATGCAAGACTCAAATTCGACTTTGAATCCATTTTTATATTCAAATTCACACAAAATTCCCAGTCTCATTATTTATAGTCATGACATGGAGCCTTTTTAAATGATGTTTTTGTCAACCACTAGGGTTTTACTTGACTTTTTACCAACCTGTCAGGAGTTGGATGATGTGATATGAGCTTTTAGAATTATATATTCTGTGCTAAAGTTAAAATATTGCCATAAGAAACAGAGGACAGGTGCCCATTAATAGTGCTACCCAGTAACAATTCCTTGTACGTTTGCTGCCCTTGTCGAACAAAAATGTAATAAATGATTCTATCAGAAAGACAAGATTAACTGGTCAGGACTGATCCCAAATGTTGCTCGTGAAGATAGGAATTTGATGACGTATGTTTCTCACCCCTAGCTTAGGTTTGAAAACTTGAACATTTAACTTACACCATGGGTTCCCAAAGTGTGTGCCGCGGTGCCCGCTTCCTCACTGGGGCGCTGCGAACTAATAAGCTTAGCCTCAAAATAAACTGCAAATTAATAAGCGTAAGCCTTAGCCACAAAATAAACCATTGTAGTGCTGCATCTGCTTGAGGAACTTCAGCAGGAGTGACTACCTCGCCACGCACATCCTACAGCAGAAAGAGAGAAAAAGCTCTGTCACCTCGGCCACTACCTCATCAAGAGCTGCAGCCTCAGCTGAGCACCCAACGGAAGATGGGGGTGCAGCAATGTAACGCAATCGTGGACATACTATAACTATATAATTATTGAGAATAAACTAATAAATAAAGGAAAACTAGCTGCTTTTTAATGGTGGACACCTTGGAAAGGATAGTAGGTGAAGTTCAGTGAAACATCATTTAGACTTGTTTGAAGTATTGCCAATACCTGAGCCTAGTTTAATTTGTCATGACTCACGCGTAAACATTGTATTGCACCATTCTGTCTATTGAGCATGATTACATACTGATGCTTTGTTCCATATTCTTTGCTTGATTATATGTGGCTTTTTCCAAGGAGTAAAGAGAAGCTTGAGGGCCCAAGGAATTGCCACGGGGCACCTAAAAATGTAATAATTGGGAAGCAAACAGCAAAGTTTGACTTCAGAGCATCCAGTGCAACAAACCATCATTAACTATTACCTAACTGACCTAACCAATCAAAAACATATGGGGATGGGGAGCAGTACAGAAGGTGGGTGATTAAGGAAAGCTTCCATATGAATAGTGATTCTTAGTGCTGTGATTTTAACCACCTACAACCTAACGTAACTGAAAATAACGGACATTGATCCCACCATACCGATATACCTCAGCCTGTATGACAAACATCAGTAGACGTCAACCAACACCATTTGGATGCATTTAGAGGGGGTTTCAAATACATTAGTATTCTGTTCATTTTCTCTTCTGTACTCTAGGATAGTTTAGCTGTCCATTTAATTTGTATAGTAAGTGTTAATAAAATTCACAGTGTATTTCTCATCTGGAAGCTTAACTATAACATTTTGTTTTATAATAGAAATTCTCCCCACACTTTTTGCAAAATGGATTGGAAGCACCTCCATATAGTGCATGCCATGTGGTTGTAAACATGGATGAGGTTTGTGTTTTGGATAAGAGTTCCTTTACATTACCAGTACAAGTTTTTGTTGAGATGGGTGAAACTTTGCCTGTTAGTGATCTTAAAAGTTTATATGCTCTTTTGACAGATGCACACAGGACACACAGGGGAGGTAAGTCAGCTAATAAAGTTCCAAATAAGTAGCAGGAGCAATGGGTTTCATAAACAGTTTACAGTCATGTCTGGATATGCTACCTATAAATGATTAGCAGCTGAAGGTTTTTTGGGGGTCTGCAGTAAGGTGTGTGCTAGTAACACAGGAAGAAAACTTGCTGTTTAGGGCTGGGGAAAGTGGGAGTGGCTTAAGTCAAGAGAAGTTTTTGAAGTATTTCTTCTACTACCTGTGTATGTTTAAAAATGGATAATTTTTTAAACAGTAATAAGCGTTGTGAGAGTGAAAATAAAGAGGGCACACCATCAACCAGTGGCAACAGTGTGAAGAAATGCAAGTATAGAAAATATGTTGACAGTTATTTGGACTTTGGTTTTATGTCGACAGAAGTCTGTGGTGAAGAGAGGCTGCAGTGTGTACTGTGTATGAAAGTTTTGGCACCAGAATGCATGCTACCAAGTAAGCTGAAATGCCATTTAGAAACCATTCATCCCAGCATGGTTCGTAAATCTTGTGACTACTTCACCAGGAAGTTAAGAGTTAAATCAACAGAAAGGTAGTTTTTTTTTATAAGCAGGCATCAATACCAAGCAATGCTTTGCTAGCATCTTACAAGATGGCACATAGAATCGCAAAATGTAAGAAACCTCATGCCATCGCAGAAGAACTCATTCTAGTGGCTGCTGTAGATATGGTGAACATTATGATTGGTGAGTCTGCTGGGAAGCTGCTTTCAAAAGTGCCTTTGTCCAATAATACCATCAGTCGCAGAATACAGCACATAGAGAAGGACCTCAATGATAAATTAATTACAAAAATAAAGGGGAAGGAATTTGGGTTGCAGCTGGATGAGGTCACAAATAATAATAGTGACGCACACTTGATTTGCTGTGTATGGTTTATAGATGGTGATAACATTGTAGACAACTTTCTCTTTTGTAAAAGTATCACTGCTGGTGCTAAGGCTCAAGACTTGTTTAAGATCCTTGATACTTTTATATCCGAAAATAATTTGGAGTGGACTAAGTGCGTTGGTGTCTGTATTGATGGTGCTCATTCTATGTTCATCTGTTATGGAGGATTGCAGGCACTTATTCAAAGCAAAGCCCCTGATGCACTTTGGACCCATTGTGTTATTCACAGGGAAGCACTCGCATCAGAATATCTGAGTCCTACATTGAACCAGGTCTTAGAATATGTAGTGAGTGTAGTAAACTTTATAAAAACTCAGCCGTTGACGGCAAGGTTTTAAAAAAAACTATAGGGGATCTGAGCACACGTCTTTGTTGTACTACAGCACTTGGCAATGGCTCTGTCGTGGTAACGTTTTGTCTCGTATGTTTGAACTGTGACAGGACATTTATATTTTTCTTAAAGAGGAAGACCACAAGTATACCGAAACTTTTGTGAATTAAATTTTTTTTGGTAAAACTAGCATACTTAAGTGATATTTTTGAAAAGCTGAATGCTCTGAATGTCTCTCTGCAGGGAAGCAACATGCACCTTTTAAAGTCAGTTGAGAAAACTTCAGCTTTTATAAACAAACTAAAACTTTGGAAAAGAAAAATGAATGAAGATCGAGGCAAACAATGTTTCCCCTTGTTGCAACAGTTTTTGACCTCCAATGGACTTGATTTTTCTTGAGGTATAAAATCCATTTTTGAAGAACACTTATCACAGCTTATCACCTGGTTTGAGAAATATTTTCAAAATGATAATATTGATAAATTTGCATGGATTCAAGATCCATTTAATGCCAGTGCTCCGTCTGAATTTACTACTGCAGAAGAAGAAAATCTTATTGAGTTGTCTTGTGACAGTACATTGCAAACAAAATTTAGCAGCATGGAATTATCTGAATTTTGGATATCTGTAAAAGATGAATATCCCCTTCTGAGTAGTAAAGCTCAGAGAATTTTAATTCCACTTGCGACTTCTTATTTTTGCGAAGCTGTTTTTTCAGCGGTCGCTGTGATAAAAACTAAGTATCAAGCGAAAATCAGTATGGAGAAGGAAATGAGAGTGGCTGTGTCCATTGAGAAAATATGCAGTGATCAACAGGCTTATCCATCCCACTAATTATAATTAGTTGAATTTGTTCAATTACATTTTTTTGTGATCTTAAATACCTGTGTTATTAATTTGTTCAATTACAGTTACATTTATTTGTGATCTTAAATACGTGTGTTATTTATTTTTAAAGCCCAAAAGTGTAAGCCAGCAAACTGTGAGGCTGAAAAAAAAAGTTCTATTCAGTTAATGCAATGCACAAACAAACCAGTTTTGGCTTGTACACAACACAGCCTTCCTCAGTGTAAAATAGAATACATTTCAGATAGTCTTTTGTACATGCACGTAATTAGATTAAGCTTGTGATTGGATGGTCAGAATTGTTCATTTAATCCAGGTGGGAATAAACCATCTAGTTTAACAATCCATTTTTTCTCCTTTGTATCAAGAATGGAATGCCATCCACTGGGGATGACAAGCCAGTGCATTTCTTTGTGCCGGTCCCAAGCTTGGATAAATGGGGAGGGTTGCGTCAGGAAGGGCATCCTGTGTAAAACTTCGCCAACTATTTAATGCAGACAGCAGTAAATATTTACTTACCAGATCAGTGGATGCCCGGGCTAACAACGACCGCCACCAGTACTGTTAGCCAACAGGGTACTGGCAGAAATTGGGCTACTGTTGGCCGAAGGAGGTGAAGAGGCGGAAGGCATGGCCGAAGGCAGGAAGAGAAGAGAAAGGCTAGGACTGTGGTAGTGAGGGTCGGAACTTTGAATGTTGGCAGTATGACTGGTATAGGGAGAGAGCTAGCCGATATGATGGACAGAAGAAAGGTTGGTATATTGTGTTTGCAAGAGATCAGATGGAAGGGGAGTAAGGCTAGGTGTATCGGAGGTGGGTTCAAATTGTTTTATCATGGTGTGAATGGGAGGAGAAATGGCATAGGAGTTATCCTGAAGGAACAGTATGCTAAGAGTGTTTTGGAGGTGAAAAGAGTGTCGGATAGAGTGATGTTTATGATGCTGGAAATTGAAGGTGTAATGCTGACTGTTGTTAGTGCATATGCTCCACAAGTTGAGTGTGCGATGGATGAGAAAGAAAAATTTTGGAGTGAGTTGGATGAAGTGGAGTTGACTGTACCCAAGGGTGAGAGAGTGGTGATAGGAGCAGATTTCAATGGGCATGTTGGTGAAGGGAACAGAGGGGATGAGGAAGTTATGGGTAGGTATGGTGTTAAACAAAGGAATGCAGAAGGTCAGATGGTAGTGGATTTTGCAAAAAGGACGGACGTGGCTATGGTGAATACGTATTTTAACAAGAGGGAGGAGCATAGGGCGACATACAAGAGTGGAGGAAGATGCACACAGGTTTATTATATCTTATGTAGGAGGGCCAGTTTGAAGGAGATTGGAGACTGTAAAGTGGTGACCGGGGAATGTGTAGTTAAGCAGTATAGGCTGGTGGTTTGTAGGATGATGGTGGTGATCAAGAAAAGGAGGAGGAGTGTGAGGGCAGCACCAAGGATCAAATGGTGGAAATTGAAAAAGGGTAATTGTGAGGTGGAGTTCAGGGATGAGTTAAGACAGGCACTGGGTGGCAGTAAAGAGTTACCAAATAGCTGGGTAACTACAGTTGAGCCAATAAGGGAGACGACCAGAAAGGTGCTTGGTGTGACATCTGGACAGAGGAAGGATGACAAGGCGACATGGTGGTGGAATGAGGAAATACAGGAGAGTATACAGAGAAAGAGATTGGCAAAGAAGAAGTGGCATTGTCAGAGAGATGAAGAAAGTAGACAGGAGTATAAGGAGATGAGGTGCATGGCAAAGAGAGAGGTGGCGAAGGTTAAGGATAAGGCATATGAAGAGTTGTATGAAAGGTTGGACATTAAGGATGGAGAAAAGGACCTGTACCGATTGGCTAGACAGAGGGACCGAGCTAGGAAAGATGTGCAGCAGGTAAAGGTGATAAAGGATAATGAGGGAAACATACTCACAAGCGTTGAGAGTGTGTTGAGCAGATGGAAAGAGTACTTTGAGGGGTTGATGAATGAAGAGAACGAGAGGGAGAGAAGGTTGGATGATGTGGGGATAGTGAATCATGTAGTGCAGTGGATTGGCAAGGAGGAAGTAAGGATAGCTATGAACAGGATGAAGAATGGAAAGGCTGTTGGTCCAGATGACATACCTATAGAAGCATGGAGGTGTTTAGGTGAAATGGCAGTGGAGATTTTAACCAGATTGTTTAATGAAATCTTGGAAAGTGAGAGGATGCCTGACGAATGGAGAAAAAGTGTATTGGTACCGATTTTTAAAAATAAGTGTGATGTGCAGAGCTGTAGTAACTACAGAGGGATTAAATTGATCAGTCACAGCATGAAGTTATGGGAAAGAGTAGTGGAAGCTAGGTTAAGAAGGGACATGAGGATTAGTGATCAGCAGTATGGTTTCATGCCGGGAAAGAGCACTACAGATGCGATGTTTGCTCTGAGAGTGTTGATGGAGAAGTACAGAGAAGGTCAAAAGGAGTTGCATTGTGTTTTTGTAGACTTAGAGAAAGCATATGACAGGGCGCCTAGAGAGGAGTTGTGGTATTGTATGAGGAAGTCGGGAGTGACAGAGATCATCCAAATATCACCTCCAAATGTCTATTTCTGTCAGGTGCAAGTTATGGTATGCATCATAGATTAGTTGTTCTTCAATTCAGGTTTTATTCCCACCTTGATTAAATGAACAAGTTTGACCATCCAATCACAAGCTTAATCTAATTAAGTGCATGTATAAAATAAACAAAGACTCTGTTAAACCACCTGGGAGACCACTTGTGTCTGGGAGAGGCTCTATCACTGAACCATTGTCATTGTTTCTTATGAAACATCTCAAACCTATATTATGATGGGTCTGATCACGCATACAAGACACCACAGAATTTCTAAAAATCATTTCAGATACTCAACTTGAACCAGAATTGTTGATGTGCACTCTAGATGTTAGTGCTCTTTACATAAACATCCCTCATACTGCTGGGTTAGAGGCCAGTGAATACTGGCTGTACAAATCTGAATTATATCAGCCAGGGTTTAACACTTTTTTTGTTGGGCCTGACAAAACATGTCCTAACTAACAATGTCTTTTGCTATCAAGGCACATGCTATTGGCAAATCTAGGGAACTGCCATGGGGCATCCATTGCCCCCATTTATGCTGACCTTTTTATGGCCTACATTGAAGAACAACTAATCTATGATGCATGCCATAACTTGTACCTGACAGAAATAGACATTTGGAGGTGATATTTGGATGATTGCTGGATAGTATGGAGGTCTGATTTAGAATATCTGTCTGAAGTTATTGACTATCTAAATGAAAACAAATTGGGTTTACACTTCACGGTTAATTTTGACACAAACATCATTACTTTTCTTGATGTTTCCATCTCTAGAAAACCAGATCATACTTTGCGTACTGAAGTCTTCTGGAAGTACCCCCAATACAATACCCTCCTCCATGCATCCAGCTTTCATCCGCCCCATATAGCCAAAAATATCCCCAAATCTCAATACATCAGAATGAGATGTATTTGATGTTCATCGTGTTTCACTGTTGCAGTCATGACTGTAGGGTTCTCCCCTGCCGGCAGGCAGCCCTCGGTCGGCCAGAATCCCAAAGTCTGGGTCCGGCGTCGGCTGTTCAGCTATGCTCCCTGACGTCAGAGCGCCAGGAGTACAAAGCTGACAGCTGATGCCATCTTCTCCAGTATTTCTTGCCGTGCGGTGATAGCAGTTCGCATTTGCCGGTCGGCGGACTCCTGACGAATTTTACTGATATACATCGGTCCGAAGACTTTCTTCTCCACTCAAAGCTAAGTACCCCGTTGGGGAAACTTTTTTCTTGCTCCACTCCGATGTCAGAAAAAGTTAATAATTGTATTTCATGTGGGAAGCAAATACCTCATAAGGATTTTCATTCTTACTGTATTCCTTGCTTGGGCCCTGACCACGACGTAGCTAGTTGTCGGTTTTGTGCTAGATTCAATCAACATACAATTAAGCGAAGGTACGATTTTGCTTTTCATTACTTCGGTAGGCGCTTTAACTACAAAATGTCTTCGGATACGGTCCCGGCTACCGAAGTTCATAAACATCGCAAGGATAAAGACAGGCCTCCGAGGTCCAACTCTGATGATAACGCACAAGCGGAGCCAGCTTCAGGTTCGGCCGTCGTCAGTGAGGTGCTTTTACAGCCCCTGTTGTCGACCATTTCAGAACCAATGGCCGAAATGGACTCTCATGAGGAGCCAACCAGGCCTTTAAATATTTCTGTTGCAGGACCTTCGGACAAAGCTCCTTCGGATGGGTCCAGAGCTGCTGTGCAGGTACCGGCTTCCGAAGGGGTTTTCAGGCCTGCTCAGCTACTAATAAAGGCAAAGCCAAAGACAAAGGCAAAGACTTCTACACAGGCTTCTTCTGAACCGGCTCCCAAGTCACAGAAGCAGTTACTCAAGATGGCGGAGGATTTCATTACTATGATTAGGTGTTCTCATCCCCCTCCAGACAAAAGGCCAAGGCAGGATATTTCTTATGATTCCTCTGATCAGGCTTCTGTTTCCTCAGTTTCTTCTTCTGATCAGGAATATTCTTTCCCTCCTTATGAGGATTCTGATGCTGAAGAATCCATTCCTTCAGCTTCTCCCCCTGAGGATTTCTCTTTTGGGGAAATTTTGCATCAAATGAGGGAACATTTCCACTGGGAAGGACAGGAGTATTCGGAATCCAAGAAAAGGCTGAGGGAATTTCTTCTTCTTCCCCAACATAGACCCCTGGCTATCCCTCCTGTTTTGGATATTGCGGATGATGCCTTTTCGGAGGCTAACTTAACCCCTGACTCCTTTCCTCCTGCTCCTGTGAAACCTGATAGGTATTACAGGGTTCCTGATTCCTATCAGTTTTTATACAAGAACCCTTCTGCTGACCCTGAAACCATTTCCCAGGGTTCTAAGGGAGCTAAGGCTGCTTCTGCCAAAAATCCTACTCCTACTGAAAAGGATTCTCGACCCTTAGAAAGATGGGACAAAAAAGTGTACACTTCTGCTACTTTGTCCATTAGGGCTTTAAACTGTCAGTTTCATATGTTTAAATACCAGCAATTTCTATTGTCTGTCTTAAAACAAAAGCTTACTTCCATTTCTGTCTGTGCAGAGGATAAGGAATTACATGATTTATTGCATGCCACTGAACAGGTTGGGAAGCATGGTTTACATTGTGGATTTGATGCCTTGGAGGCTTCTTGTAGGGCTGTGGCCTCTGGCACAGTCATTAGGAGGCATGCATGGCTAAAGGAACAAAATTTACCTGAACAGGTAAAGGCAAAATTATTGGATGCTCCTGTTCAGCCTAATGTTTTGTTTGGATCAAAAGCTGAAGTGGTGATTAAAAAGATGGAGGATAAGGCGAAATCAATGCAAACAGTTAAAGATTTCTTACAAGTACAGCCTCCTAGATTTAGCAGGAATTGGCCTTCGAAAAATTGGTCCTTTCCCTCCAGACAGGCCTCAGAGGGGTAGATATAGACATACCAGAGGGAGGCCTCAATCACAAGCTGCTTCTAGACCAAGACAGTGGACTGCTTCCACCCCTAGGGGAGGAGAGGACAGGTCACAGTCTCAAAGGAAACAAACTCAATGACTCCCTCTGGGGCTACAGGAATTTCTTCCCTGGAAGCCCCTCTCGGAGGAAAGCTCTCTCTTTTTTATCAAAATTGGACTCAAATAACCCAAGACAAATGGGTTTTGGATGTGGTTTTAAGAGGTTACAAATTCCATTTTCATACCTTGCCAAGGCCAAGCAGATGGCCAGACCTTCCAAAACATCAATGCCGTCCAGGTGGAAGCTCTTTTGGCTATGAATGACATAGAACTGGTTCCTCTTTCAGAGAGGGGAAAAGGGTTTTATTCAAGGCTCTTTCTAGTCCCAAGGAAGCAAAACTCATGGAGACCCATTCTGGATCTGTCGGTCTTGAACACCTTTCTAGAGATTCCAAAATTCAAGATGCTTACTCTACAGCAGCTACTTCTAATGCTGTCCAAAAATGCATGGATGGTAACTTTGGATTTAAAGGAGGCATATTTACACATTCCCATCAGGCAGGATTGCAGAAAATACCTCAGGTTCATAGCGGATCGAGGCACTTTCAATTCTCTGCTGCCCTTTGGATTATCTACTGCGCCCTGGGTCTTCACCAAATGCCTGGCTCCAGTAGTAGCTTACTGCAGACTCAAGGGAATTCAAATTTACCCTTATCTGGATGATTGTCTAATTCAGGCAGACAGCAAGGATGTCTTACTCCAGCATCTAGAATTTGTACAGAACCTCCTCAAGTTCCTGGGATTCTCTGTAAACATAAAAAAGTCCAATTTGACTCCATCACAACAGATAACTTTTCTGGGTGCTCTTCTAAACACCACAACCCAGATGGCATTTCTGACATCCGAAAAACAATTTCAGCTGGCTTCAACTTTCAAAACCTTGGCAACTTTAACTCAGCTATCTGCAAGGAAATTCCTGCAGGTTTTGGGTTACATGGCCTCCTACATCCTTCTCGTACTATATGCAAGACTACACATGAGGAAAATACAGTGGTACCTAAAAAGTGTATGGTCTCAGCAGTTTAGACATACTGATCTCCGTCCTTCCTTGCCTTCAAAAGGAATTTCTTTGGTGGTTCAGGGCATGTGCTCTAAACAAAGGGAAACCCTTCCGTCTGCCTCCTGCCACTCGATTCTAACCACGGACGCCTCGGATTATGCTTGGGAGCCCATTTTCAGGGCAACTGTCTGCAGGGCCTTTGGACAAAGGATCAGAAGCACCTGCACATCAATTTAAAGGAAATGTTAGCCGTTCAGAAAGCTCTATTGGCCTTCAGGAATCTTTTACAACCAGGACAACTACTAATACGGACAGACAACACCACATTTATGTGGTACATAAACAAGCAAGGGGGATCTCATTCCTACCCCCTTTGCAGACTAGCCATGGATCTGTGGAACACAGCTCTAGCTTGCAATCTGGATCTTCAAGCTCAGTTTCTACCAGGGAAACAAAACTTCCTAGCAGACAGTCTGAGCAGAAACCTTTCGGATCCATACGAGTGGATGGTGGACACCAAAATATTCAGGATGATAACAGCAGTCTGGGGATGTCCTCACATAGACCTCTTTGCATCCCATCTCAATCATCAACTACAGAATTCTTGCACCAGGACTTTCCACAGAGAAACTTGGAAAGTGGATGCCCTGTCATTCAGTTGGAGGAACCTCTCGGGGTATGCCTTTCCACCTCTTCCTCTTCTTCCACGGGTCTTATTGAAGATAAAACAGGACAAGCCCAAGATGATAATCTTGCTGGCTCCAAATTGGCCTCGGCAGTTTTGGTATCCTACTCTAAAAAACCTATGTCTGGTGCCCCCTTGGGTTTTACCTCAGTCTCCGAACCTTCTGTCCCAACATCAGGGTCAGGTTCTACACTCTCATGTCAGAACTCTCAGCCTGGCGGCCTGGTTAATCCAGGGCCTTTGATTTCTTCTTTCCTACCCAAGCAGGTTATGGATGTCATTTTAGAAGCCAGGTGACCTAGCAGTAGAAAATCTTATGCAGGAAAACGGAAAAGATTTTGTTCCTGGATGCAGGCTCAGGATTCTGATCCTCTTCTTCCTAACATTACCTTAATCTTACTTTACTTGACAGATCTCTTACATAAGGGTCTCTCTTTCTCTTCCATTAAGATACATGCCTCTGCTATTTCTGCTCATTATAATACAGACCCTCCCATCTTTTCCCACCAGCTCATGAGACAGTTTCTCAGAGGAGCTAAGAACTTAAGACCTCCTAGATCTACTCCCATTCCTGCTTGGGATCTCAACTATGTTCTGGAAAAACTAAGCTTGCCTCCTTTTGAGCCTGCTGCCTCTTCTGACATCAAGTTTTTATCTTGGAAAACAGCAATCTTGTTAGCCCTAACCTCTGCCAGGAGAGTTTCAGAGTTACAAGCTCTTATGGCTGTGGAACCTTATATTATTTTTCATCAAGACAGGGTATCTTTGAGGACTAATCCTACCTTCATGCCTAAGGTGGTTTCCAAAGTGGCTTTAAATCAAACTATCCACTTGCCAACCTTTTTCCCCACTTTTCAAAATAAAGGGGAAAGGATCTTACATTCCTTGGATGTACACAGACAACTACGTTTTTACCTGAACAGAACCAACGACATCAGAAAATCAGAACAATTGTTTGTTTCTTATGCTTCAAGTTCCCAAGGTAAAGCCATTTCAAAACAAACCATTTCTAAATGGATTGCTCATGGAATCAGATTTTGTTATTCACACCATGGAAAGCAAATCCCAGTGAGTATACGGACTCATTCCACCAGAGCTGCTGCCACTTCTGCGGCCTTCCTCAGGGGAGTTCCTACCAAAGACATTTTGGAAGCTGCAACTTGGAGTTCAGTGCATACTTTTTCTAAGCACTACAATCTACCTCTCTACTCTAAGTCTAGGGCAGGCTTTGCCTCTGCAGTCTTGCAGGGCCTTTTAGCTGCCCCTTCTTCTTTATGACCACCTCCCTTTCTTTCAGCTTTGCGATTCTACCCTACAGTCATGACTGCAACAGTGAAACACGATGAACATAGTACAGTTGTGTACACCTACCATAAATGTAGATGTTTGAGTGTCTTCACTGTTGCAGTCTGGGTTTCCCTCCCTCCTGTCCCCTCTTATTTTTACTTTTCACCATTCTTCTGAGGTGTATTTGCAAAGGTTTTGGACCTTTTTCATTTTGGGACTCCTGATATCTGGGGCAAGAAAAACTGGAGAAGATGGCGTCGGCTGTCAGCTTTGTACTCCTGGCAGTCTGACGTCAGGGAGCGTAGCTGAACAGCCGACGCCGGACCCAGACTTTGGGATTCTGGCCGACCGAGGGCTGCCTGCCGGCAGGGGAAAACCCTACAGTCATGACTGCAACAGTGAAGGCACTCGAACATCTACATTTATGGTAGGTGTACACAACTGTACTTTCTAAGGATACAACCTTTCAGGAATATAGGCAGGATCTGACTCACAGGTTTAGAGATGGGGGATATCAGATGGGACATGTTCTTCAGGCCAGCAATTGGGCTAATAGACTCAAGAGGGAAGACCTTTTGACCTACAAACAATGGGAGGAGCAAAGCTTGGCACCCATTAGACTAGTGACCACTTATGGTAGGAATTCTGATTTATTAATCAACAGTGTGCGGAAACACTGGAATATTTTACAGAGTGATCACTAACTAATTTTCTATCAGACAGATGCCAGTTTTCATTCCGCAAAGGGAGAAATCTTGCTTCCCATTTGAATCATTATAAACATTCACATTCCAGGACACCATTTCAAACTACACTAACGGGTGAGATGCTTACAGGATGCTTCCCATGTGGACATTGCACTCACTGTAATAAGGTTTTTAAATCCAAACAATTCACAAGAAAGAACTGTGGCATAGTTTATGACAGAAATTTTTTGGCTAACTGCAGTAGCGAATGGCTGATAAATCTAGCAAACATGCAGCTGTGGCTCTGTCTATATAGGACAAACCCCACGACCATTAAGATTGAGAATTTCTGAGCATGCCAGTGATATGAAGAACAAAACATCAAGCAGTGCTTTATATAAACATTGTTTAAAACATTCATCTGCCAAGTTTAGTTTTATGGTAATAGTTATCATAAAAGAGAATAAATCCAACAAAGTTGGGTGGCATTCCATTCTTGACACAAAGGAGAAAAATGGATTGTTAAACTAGGTGGTTTATTCCCACCTGGATTAAATGAACAATTTTGACCATCCAATCACAAGCTTAATCTAATTAAGTGCAAATCTAAAAGATTATCTGAAATGTATTCTAGTTTACACTGAGGAAGGCTGTGTTGTGTACCAGCTGAAACCGGTTTGTTTGTGCATTGCATTAACTGAATAAAACTTATTTTTTCAGCCCCACAGTTTGCTGGCTTACACTTTTGGGTTTTGGATTTTACATTGCTTAAGCCGTGCAATTGCCTTTCGTCCAGGGGGAACTTTGTTGATGTGACACATTATTTATTTTTACCTAGCTAACCCTTTTAATTAAAAAATAAAATTTATTAGCTATTTCGCAAAGTATACTTGTTAGAATTTGACGGGGTGGGCACTTTGGGAAAACCTGGATTCAACAAGGGAGCTGAGAAATGAAAAAGTTTGGGAACCACTGGCTTAAACCCTTGGAGGTTCAACTCCACAATGTTTGCTCTGGGTTAAAAAATCTCAAAATTGGCAGGAAAGCAAAGTTCATGTCCCTTACTGTGAACTTTTAACTCTAGAAAGTCACCCCTTTCCTTGCAAATGATTTTGGCTCAGTCAAGCCAGCTTTAATGTCAACTCAGATTGTTCTGTACTGGATAGATATAAGCATATAAAGCTGCAGAAAGAAGAACGTATCTGATATGTCAGCTGCAGCTTTCTTTCGTCTGTCCCAATCTGAATGTGCCACTCAGCCACAGCCAATAAGGCATAACAATGTACCCAACACTCTAGTCAAAGCTGACTCTATAGCTAGGCACACTGATGTTCCACTCACCAGGCTAAACAAGGAGAAAGTTACTGTCAGCTGCCTGTTGGGTGCCAGGATCTGCCACATAATGCACGCACTCAGGTCACTGCACAAGAAGTACAAATGTGTCTGTCATTGTCCATGTTGGTGTGATGACCTGAGACGTACCTCCCTGGACTACATGAAAAGAGACATGGAAGAGCTCTCTGATCTTGTAGCCCAGGCAGGTATGACCCTAGCCCTGAGTAGCATTCTGCCATCGCCCCGAGTGATACCGCAGTAAAAGGACAAAATGATTAACTTCAACAATTGGCTAAGCTACTGGTGTCATTCTAGGGAGATCCAGTATCTGTCTGCCTGGGATGACATGATCGACACACCACAATGCTTTGCCAGAGATGACCTGCACCTGTCACCCTTGGGATTCCAGATACTGACTAAGGCTCTTGCCACCTCTATAGTGCCTTTTTTAGGCAAGGTTCAAATGACAAACTCACCACCGTAACAGGTACAAGCAAGCAAAATCTGAGGGTAATGCTGAACTTGACAGTCAAGAGGAGAAGGTATACACTTGCACCACACCACAAAACACTCATCACATAGTCTCACTAAATCTACACCACCAAAATTCACACATAGAAACACAAAAACATTCCTGGAGGCTCTTAATAATAATCTGCTCAGGCAACAGAGACTTCCAAAGCAGAAATGCAAGCAACCTCCACCCCCCCAACACAACCCAAGTGACACATAGCCCACAGACTCAGTGTGCCACTCAGCCACAGCCAATAAGGCAAAACAACGTACCCAGCACACTAGACATAGGTGACTCTATAGTCAGGCACACTAATGTCCCACTCACCATGCTAAACAAGGAGAATGTTACTGTCAGCTGCCTGTCAGGTGCTAGGATCCGCCTTACAACCCACGCACTCAGGTCACTCCACAACAAGTACAAATATGACTCTGTCATTGTCCATGTTGGTGTGAACGACCAGAGGCACCTCCCTGGGCTACATGAAAAGAGACATGAAAGAGCTCTCCGATCTTGTAGCCCAGACAGGTATGACCCTAGCCCTGAGTAGCATTCTGCCATCACCCAGAATGATGCGCAGTACAAGGGCAAAATGATTGACTTTAACAATTGGTTAAGCTTCTTGTGCCATTCTAAAGGGATCCAGTATCTGTCTGCCTGGGATGACATGGTCGACAGACCACGATGCTTTGCCAGAGATGGCCTGCACCTGTCACCCCTGGGATTCTGGATACTGGCTAAGGTTCTTGCCACCCCGACAGTGCCTTTTTTAGGCAAGATTCAAATGACAAATTCACCACCATAACAGGAACAGGCAAGCAAAAACTGAGGGTGCTGCTACTCAGTGCTAGAAGTCTAAATCTCAAAATGAACTCACTCTAGGCACTCCTTAAAATGGAGAACATTGATGTCTGTGCAGTGACTGAGACCTGGCTCAAAGCTCCAGAGAGCACCCCTGCACTACCAGGCTATAACTCATACCACACTTTTCAGCCATGTAACCTGGACCAGAACACCAAAGGCGGAGGTGTGTCAATATTCATTAAGGATATCCACACCTTCAGGCTAGTTGCTCAGCGTAATACAGCCAAGATTATCCAAGTGCAACTAACTCTGGGCAAAGCTGCAATCCATATTGTAGCTTGCTACAGATCACCCATCATGCCCCAGGATTCCCACTCCTCTTTTCTTGATGTACTGGAAAATATTAGGGTTCAACCAAACACCCTAATAATGGGCAATTTCAACTACCCCACCATTAACTGGGAAAACTACTCGTGTACCAATTCCTTCACTCAACACTTTTTGGAATTCATAAACTCCAATGCCCTGGATCAACTTATCCACACCCCCACCAGGGGCAACAGTATTCTAGATCTAGTCATTACCAACATGAGTGACCGGTGTTCCACACCTGAAATAAATGCCTCATTGGTCCAATCCGACCATAAGCTAATTACCCTAGATATCCACATCCTGCCCCCATCCCCATTAAGGAAACCATGGTAAAAAAATTTCTCCAAAGCCAACTTCATGCTTCTTAAGACAGAAGTGGTGAACTTCATGACACCTATGCAGATGGACAATACAGTTAAAACTACTGAATCTTACACAATTGCACTTTATAAGCACATACATGAGTGCATGGATTGTGCTATCCCAAACAGAACCAAGACGCTATCCCCGAAAAAGAGGAAGCCAATCTGGTGGTCCCCTGCCATAAACAAACTGTACAACAGAAGGAAGAAACTGTTGCAAAAGAGAGTAAAATCCCACGAGTGGAGGAGCTCCCTGGTCAGCCTCAGTAAGAAGCTGTGATCCCTGATAAAATCCTCCAAAGCTAGTTATGAAAACAAAATTGCCACTGATTCTAAAGACAACCACAAAGCATTCTATAGCTATGTCAAGAATCTCAATGGCAACACTCAGATCTGCTCTGAGTTACAGCACAATGGCACTAAATATATAGACCCAACTGATATTGCCAACATCCTGGCAGATAGGTTCAGTGTTAACTTTATCCCCCTCTCACCCCCTAAAGAGCCCATCTCTATACTGGAAGAATGCAAAGTTCCTGTAATCACGGCTGCACAGGTAAAAACCACACTCTCCAAAGCCAAGAACACAGCATCCATGGGACCAGACAACATCCCAGGCTGCGTTCTACACGAACTACAGAATGAACTGGCACCCCACCTAAGTACCATGTTCAATCATAGCCTCACCTCAGGCTTTGTGCCTGCTGAATGGCACACAGCAAAGTTTATCCCACTCCACAAGGGGGAGCCACCACGGACCCCGGGAACTACCGCCCCATTAGTCTGACGAGCCTGGTCTGCAAGGTCATGGAACATATCATCATGGAACTTATAAACAAAGGCATTGGTAATCTACAAACTCTGGACCCCACCCAGTTCGGGTTTGTAAAAGGCAGATCATGTCTCCTAAACCTGATAGACTTCTTTGAAGCAGTCACCAAAGCCATAGACAAGGGTAAGGTGGTTCACACAGCCTATCTACATCTTGCCAAGCCTTTTGACACCATCTCCCACTCTGGAATTATAGATAAACTCACTAAACTAGGTATAAATCCCTATCCCAAAAGGAGAGATAACTATCCCAGCGGAGTGTAGCCTCCCAGACATCTCTAATGCGCAGGTGAAAGCTGCTCTCTCTAAAGCTAAAAACACAGCATCAATGGGACCGGATGGTGTCCCCGGCTGTGTGCTACACGAACTCAACGAGGAACTAAACCTGCATATAAGGCAGCTGTTTAATCTTAGCCTTACCACAGGATACGTGCCCAAGGAGTGGCGTACGGCAACTGTGGTCCCACTCCACAAAGGCGGTACCTCTACGGACCCTGGAAATTACCACCCCATAAGCTTAACAAGCCTGGTCTGCAAAGCTATGGAGAGGATCATAATGGAACTCATAAACAAAGACATAGGGGACTTGCAGACATTGGACCCAACCCAGTTTGGCTTTGTCAAGGGCAGATCATGCCTTTTGAACTTGGTCGACTTCTTTGAAACAGTCACCAAGGCCATTGATGAGGAAAGGCAGTCCATACAGCCTACCTTGACCTTGCAAAGCTTTCGACACAATACCCCACTCGGGTATTATAGAGAAACTTACCAGCTTAAATGTAAACCCATATGTCACAAGATGGGTTGCAAACTGGCTAAAGGACAGAACCCACAGGGTTAGAGTTGCTGGCGCCATGTCAGACTCCAAGCCGGTCACAAGTGGTGTCCCACAGGGCTCAGTCCTTGGCCCCCTGTTGTTCGGCATCTACTCAGAAGTACAGGCAAACGTAGGAGGACTATGGCTGACAATGTTTGCAGATGACTGCAAACTGGGCGCCATAGTGGAAAGTACATCGGACACAGATATCCTTCAGAGGGGTCTCACGGAAACTGATAACTGGTGCCAGAGCCATGGCCTGAAGTTAAATGCCAAAAAATGTATAGTCATACCCTTCGGGAAAAACAAGGTAACCCCAAGCTACCATATAGGTGGCAATCCATTAAGCACAGAAGAGGTTATCAGGGACCTGGGGACCCAGGTTGACAGTGGCCTTTCTTTTGACACTCACATTGCTAAAGTGGTTAGAAAGACCTTCTACATTGCCCACCTGATGGATTCACATCCAGATCAAGTGAGGTCATTGTTCCCCTGTACTCTTCACTTATCAGACCAATGATCGAGTACAATGCCCCATTCGGGATGTATCTCACCCGACACCTGCAGCAATTGGAGAGACCCCAAAAGTTCCTCACCAAAAGGATAAAGGGACTCCAAAATCTGTCATATGCTGCCAAACTGAAGAAACTCCAGCTCTAGTCAGTCGCATACCGCCTGCTCAGAGGTGACCTGTGCCTGACATACAAGGCCATGTCCAACCTGGAATTAATGGACATGCTCCACCTCAAAAAATCCAAATCTACCAGATCCACTAGAGCAAGCAACTTAAACCTTAGCACGGATATAAATAGGACATGCTGGAGGGATAGATTTGTCACCCAGAGACTCCCTATGCTGTGGAATAAAATCCCAGTCCATGTGAGGCAGAGCACCTTGCTGGCTCTGTTCAAGAGAAATCTTGACCGGTGGATGGGAGATTGTAGGTTTACCCCGGGAATCATCTCTGTGTCACTGCTGGACAGAGGCACAACAAACTAATGGGCACAGTATTTTTTTAACATAAGGGGTGGCGTAAGCCACAAAACTTTGGGCTAGGCTTATAAATGCCTTAGGGCAGATAGCCTAGTATAAACCTATGAACCTATGTCACAAGATGGGTTGCCAACTGGCTCACTGACAGAAGCCACACTGTGAAAGTAGCAGACTCCAAATCTGACTTCAGACCAGTGACAAGTGGAGTACCACAGGTTCAATCCTGGGTCCTCTCCTGTTTGGTATCTACTTCGCTGAAGTACAGGCTAACACAGAAGGTCTTTGGCTAATGAAGTTCGCAGGTGACTGCAAACTAGGAGCCATAATCGAAACTCCTAACGATGTGGACATCCTACAAAAGGGCCTCACTTTGACAGATGCCTGGTGTCACAGCCATGGCCTCAAGCTCAATGCCAAAAAGTGCATTGTCATCCCCTTTGTTAAAACTCTGTACCCATGAACTACAACATAGGCGGTAGTATACTTAACACCAAAAGTGTGATAAGAGACCTTGGGACACAGGTGGACAGTAGTCTCTCCTTTGATAATCACATTGCCACAGCAGTCAGGAAATCCTTCTACGTGGCACACCTCATCACAAAGGTTTCTCATCCAGAAAAAGAGGTCATTGTTCCCTTTACTCATCACTCATTAGACCCATTATAGAGTACAACGCCTTTTGGTATGTACCTCACAAGACATCTACAACAACTGGAAAGGCCAGAAATACCTCACAAAGAGGATTACGTCTCAGAGACAGATGCCCCCGAACAGTCTAAAAAACTCCACCTTTTACTCCATCGCATATCTCCTACTCAGAGAGAGAGGTCTGCCTAACATACAAAGCTATGTCAAACCCAGAGCTGTTGGACACAATCCCTCCAAGCTACACACTCTAGGGACTTAAACCTTGTCACCACAATCAACAGAAAATGCTGGAGGGATAGATTCCTGCCCCAGAGACTTCCCATACTCTGGAATAAACTACCTATCTATATCAAACAAAGCTCCTCATTAGCACTCTTCAAGAAAAATCTTGATGATTGGATGGGAAATAGGAAATTCACCCCGGGGATCACCTCTGTGGCTCTGCTCGACAGTGGCACAGGAAAACAATTTTCTTGGGTGGCAAAAGCCAGGGTACCTTTTTGGCTGGGCTTGTATAGGCCCCAGGGCCAATAGCCTAGTACCTACCTATGAACCTGAAAGTTTAAAGAAAGCTTGCTGATGGTATCTATTTTTCACTTTTAAGGGTAGTGGGTTAATAAATTCTTTTTGTGACCAAGGCACTCATAAAAATATGTTGATGCTGTGTAAGCATAACTTGTGCCGTGACTCTTGCATAAAAGAAATCTACGTTTGAGCTAAATTATCCTGTAGCTGGTACATTAGAATCATACTAGCAAGTTTCTTATGAGAAAATACATACGTTTTGTCTGTGTTTCTGCATTAGTCAGCGAAAGCTGTCAAAAAGTAAGCCACTTTCCTGAAATTCATGTTTGTTGCAGACCTTTATTAAGTTAAAACCATCACCTTCTGCAGTAAGTGTCCTGTAAACGTTTCGCAGTGTATACAGAAGTGGGCCTTGAGGGAGTTACTCAAATGAGTGACATAAGGATGCAAGGGTTACAAACTAGTTTTTCCTTGTACTTGAGAAAAAAAGTGCATTTTTATAAAGTGGTTTGAGGCACCCTAAACCTGTATGCATTCTGGAAGCATTTAATTATTGTGTGACAAAGGTGGGTGTAGTGTTTGAAAGTTTAATTGTGTCATTATACATTGTGTACTGAAATAATCAAGTGGATTATATTGCAAACCAAAACTTGCAGAATTAAGACATTTGTGGGTCATGCCTCACCCATGTCAGATTGACAAGTACCAGCAAAGTCTTTGTTTGACTTTGGCATAAAAATGATAGTTTCATTTTCTGGCATTGCTCAGAGAGCTCTGAAATTAAATACTCTAGAAGCTGCTGTTAAGGAATTTCTTTCTAATGGTAGGTTTCAGAACTGAACTGAACTTTCTGAGATGCAATTGCAAACAATTCTGAAATGAAGCAGTTTAGTTAAAGAAAAGCCAAGTACAAATGCTGTGGCTTTTTTCATCAATGAGCACTGTTTTTTTTTTCACTTCAGTTTATCCATACAGTAGCACATATAAAAATCTGTTTCTCACCTGCACTTGATTCTACATACCACATGCATGCTATTGTGATTTTTCTTAAAATCTCAGATTTTTTCCTTTGGAATTAGTCAAAACAATTGATATGTCATATACCTGTAGGAATGATGTTGTACTGTTGTGATGAATTGCTTAGGAATGAATACACTAAGTACGACTGTTTGTAGATATGACACCTAAAGCTGAGGCAGAGAGTGAATATCAATAGATGCCCGCAGCTTAAAAGACAGTTTGCTAAGAAATAACCTAATCAATGACAAAGAACAGATACTTAGTTACGGGTTCTTATGCCTTTTAGTTCACTTTAGGGTTTTAGCTTGAAGTGATTTTTGGAAGGGATAGATGATTGAATGCCAAAACTGACTTGGTGGACTTTTAGAGGTAAGTGAGAGAGAGAGAGTGAAGATATGGGTTAATGGTTTCATATATTAAAGAGGTGCACATTCTGAAAAAAATGGTTACTACTAGGATAACTACCATCAAGCATTTTTTAAAACTTTTGTTTTGGTAACACTTTTGAAGTAGAAGGGAAGGAAATAAAGTTTCTAATGTAGCAATGTTTGTGGAATAGGTGTAGTAAAATTGGTGAACAAGTTATGTATTGGTTTTGTCGGATTAGCTATACAGACTTTAATTTCATTTTGTGTGTCCAAATTGAGCTGACTGGTAGCACCTTGTTTAGGGACAAGTGTTGCTGTGATTAATTCTTGGTCTGTTTGCCAAAAGTTTAATGGCTGATTAAGTCAACAATTATGCTGTTCAACACTATGTTTGTTTTGTTTTTTGTTTTTAGTATTAATTTTTGTAGTTTTTAGGGTAAAGTAAGAGTTTTCATTTATGTTTGTTTATGTCATTAGGGACGTTTTCCAAGCTTTTCAGTTCCTGCCTCTTAAATTTATTTGTTGAATTAGCTGAGGTGTGAGCCATGGGGCTGTTTTTCTTCTGAGTCTTTTATTTATTAGTGAAAAAAGTTCATTTTGAATTTGGGTCAGTATATTAAGCAAAAAGTTAAAAGTGGCATTAATGTGCATCATTATGTAAAGAGGAACAGTCTAGATAATTAAGTTCAGTTGTCAGGGTGCCTTCAGAGGATTCAAATGTTTTTTCATTTCTAAGTGAATTGGAGAAGCTGAGTTATTTTTCAAACATCAAAAGGAGATTAATAATGGGTTATGGTCACTGAGTCAGTTAAGGAGAATATGAAGAGATTGCAGGTGGTTTGTAATATTGGCTAGTAGATGTTCTAATACTGGGTATTAGAAAATCTAATGCTGTATTAGTAATAGTACTAAAATGTCTGATTCCACTTTGCATTGTTTGTGTTAGGTTGTAGTTATGAAGTAATTTGCCTAGTTTTGATTTTAAATGACTGTTAAAGTCAACGTTAATATCACTTAGAATAATTTGCAATATTTAACTTATTTACAAAGGGTATCAGTGGTGGGGTTGGAGGAAGACTGTGGCTATATAGAATGCAGATTTTGGCATTATTGCCCAGAATTTCTGTAAAACTCCACTTGGGGTCACTATTACTAGCAGTTAACGCTTGTAGACAAGAGTTTGGCATTAGCATCTGTGTGTACCAAGACTGGTAGTTCACCTCCTTGTCTTGTCCTCTGGCCTGTTGTCTAGGAAGAGGTAGCAGTTGTTTTGTGATAAGGCTGGGGAAGTCCATGAGTCCATCTTCCTTTAAGCATGTTTCTGATGTTGTGACTTTTGGTTTATTTTTCGCTAGCTAGGCATCTTGTTGATTCCATTATTGCTGACACTATGGGCATTCTTAAAGCTGATTAAGAGGGACTTTCTCTTTGGGAAGATTATATTGTGAGAGATGTTATTGTGCTACCCTGCAATACTAATTGGAGTGAGCTGATTTTGTGCAATAGCTGGACCTGGGATAAGGTGAATGTCTCCACATAAAATTAAAGAGCAGTGATATAATGATCGTTATACTTTTTGGTATAACAAGCATATTTTAGGAGTAGAGTGTCTTTGCATTAGGAGAGCTGAAACTGCAATCTTTTGTCAGTTGAGATAGAGGAGACTTTTTTGTTTCTTTACCAAGGTGGTAGGTTCACTGAGATGTTATGATTTCTTCTGACTTACATATAGCATTTTTAATTGTTATTTGGGAGAATGCGTAGCTGATAAGCATAGTGAAAGTAGCAGGATCAATAACTCAAATAGATGTTTACTAGCAATTAATAAAGCATTTGGACTTGCTGTTTCAGCTTGGAATGTAAGGGACTAACAGATGTAATTACGGGGATCCTTTAAGTGGGGGTTATGGCATCAGTGAAGAAAAGGAGGGTCTTACTAAGATAGTATGACTATCCACATGAAGTGATTAGGGGGATAGTGTGGCAAGGAAGTGAAGTAGGCAGTTAGTGGAAGCAGCACATGTCAGGGAGCACAAGCCAATCAGTGGAAAAGTGGCTTATAGGCAGAATAAATGCCACAAAGAATTTTTTTACATAATTATGAATAATTCCATAAAATATTTCTAAATAGTCTCACAAAAGAATTGTTATGTGGCCTTTTCTATATACTGGTGTAGAATTTTAGGTATTTGATGCAGAAAGCTTATGAGTTTACATTATAATGGGTTTCTTTTACAGATGATTGTTTGACTTTTTTTCTAAGAGGGAGGAGTGCAGTTTTTTATACCAAGACATCCAGCTGTATTTCCCCAGAAAGTTTTATTAAAAACTGACTTTGGTATCTAACTATGACAGTCTGTAATGCTGTATCATATTTTAATTTTCATCAGGAAGGGGAGTACAACACATGAAAAAAGACAACCACTGGACTTCAGAAATGCTGCAACATTTTTTTTTAATAATACAACATACAACAAAGCCTTTGAGATAACCCTTCATCACTGTTCAATAAAACAGGCATAAATTTCACAAGACACAAACTCCCCCAATTAAATTACATTAATAATTAAACCAAACTACGCGTTAAAAACACAGTGTCTAACATGACATTTTTAAAAAATTTATGCTCATAACATTCCAACAATTAAAAATTTTTTTAAACAATAAAAAATAATTAGAACTACTATCTCAAATGTATTGTCTTCCTTTCAATATCAGCTTATTAGTAATAACTGTATTCAGACAGGGTAAGGAATCGGCTTCCATTCTCAGAATCCAGCCGTACTCCAGTATCTCTAAGTTATCGCTGCTATCACCACCTCTTACATTGTTTACTAAAACATGACCACCCTTACCATCATAATCTTATTATTTGCAAATAACTCCTTCTATTGAGTAATAAATAGTCACCCTGCTCTTTGAAATCCAGAAATTTAATTCATTCTTTACATGCAATAAAATCCCTGCAGTTTACTCCCACAGGTTTTAACCACAGCCACATTTCTAATTAAAAAACAATATGTTGTGAGACCCATATTTCTAACAAAGCTATGTACCCCATTACCTAATGGTTATTTTAACATAAACTTATAATGTTGAGGTATATCTCACTACTTAAATCTTTTCATGCTCTAGGACATCAACACAAACCCTGCACCAGGCTTTGCCTATCAGCACATTCCTCACCTAACCTCTCCCACATAACGCCTCACAAAAACGTTAAACACAACTCGACCTATTTTACACCCCCATATCATAATAATAATAACAAATTCTAACGCTGAAAACTGTACCTGACAAGTACCAACTATAACCCTCAGGATGGCTACTAAAATTCTGTTTTTGTTGCCCAGAGTATTATGAACTAACTGGATAATACTGACCAATGGATAATCTGGAACAAACTAAACAGTGGCTGCTAGTGAAATATGGCTTAAAAGTATCTACCCCCTTTCTTCCACAACAATAACTTCTTCGTTTACCTAAGTAAAAAACTGAGTCAGAAATCTGTGTGCTGCAGAAAGTCACTAGTAAAGAAAAATACCCTAGCAACACAACACAGCATAAGTGGAAAATGTCACAGCCAAAATTTTTTATATTGAAGGGGGTAGTGTGGTGAGGATAAAGTCAGAATTCAGATGCATTTACATTTCTAATGTTATGATGGCAAACTTATTAGTATTTTGTTCTGAGTGTAAAATATAATTCTTTGAAAGTTCTACCGAGAGCTGTCAGACTGGAAATGAAATGTGGTCTGTTATTTATATGAATTGTAGGGTTTCAGAGACTTTTGACCGTGACAGCGTGACATGTTGCACAGACTCCCCAGCTGGACCTTCATCTCAGTGACAGTTGCCTCACGCCTTATACTGCTAGTAATTGCAGTTTATGTACCCTTTTCACAGTTGTAAGCATATGTGAATACACACTATTATAGGTATTTAAACTGTGCAAAAGAAGTAATAATCCTTGAAAAGTTCAGCCTCTGTACTCTGTCAGCTAAAGGAAGCCAAATTAATACTTTTTTATCCAAGGACAGCCTCTTTTGTTAAGTTACCAAACATGGGCAAACCTGACATCAGGCTTAATAAAGTTACTCACCTACCCTCCCCCCACCTCTGCTAACACCCTTAACCCAATCCTTATCACCTCTGCTTTCTACCTTTGAGAAGTTTCTTCTGTAACAGTAAATAAAATCCCATAAAACCTAGATACAAACACTAATTCAAATCAGTGTAGTATCTACCCACTTTTCAATAAATGGGTGCCAGACTACTTGCTTAACCATGCTCATGTATGGTTAACTTTTCATTGTCAGTTACCATCCTCCAATTCAAACACTCCCTCATTATCCCCATCCCTAAAAATCTTTCCCTTCCAACCCACAAAACTTCCCTCCATATCTATTCTGACATATCACTGTTATTCAAGAGACTAATATATGGTCCAATAATAGATGGACAATACAGATTCAGAAACAGCCACAGTACGCTAACTGCATTGTTTACAGACAGATACAATTTATACATCAGTAGAAACAGGAAGGCTTACTGGCACTATATTTATAGATTTATTGCAAGCCATTGAAAATGTAAGTCATAGCATCCTACTAAGCAAGCTTGAGAACATAGGTATTGGAAAAAAATTAAGTAAACTAGATAAAAAGATATGCAACAAAAAGAGCCTTTACAATACAGGAAGATAAGGTCACACTGGGCAAGGGCACACTTACAAGAGGTATTTCCTTAAGGCACTGTTCTCAGCCTGATACTATTCTCATTGTTAACATTACCAACTCAACTTTCCCCTCTGCAAACATCACCCTCTGTGCAGATGGAATAATTCTGTACTGGGTGTCTCTCATGTATAACTGGCAAACAATACTTCCAAAAGCAGCTCTCTGTGCTCAGTTAATGGCTGTTAAACCAGTTACTATCAGTGTCTCCAAAAGTGTAACAGTGATCACTGGACCCAATAGAAACTTTCCAAAATTATCCCTCTTTGTTTAATAATGACCATTTAACTACAGTACAGGAATGCAAGTATCTCATCTTCACCTTCAGCCTTACTCAAACATTCAAGACCTGTCCAGAAACATGCTTTACAAGAGTCATCACATGACTAAAAGCCACATAATCCATCTGAAACCATTTTACCTCTGAAGCCAGAAAAGTTGTCAAAAAGCACTTACATGCAGAAAAATATGATGTCCCTGCCGTCTCTCTGTACTCAGCAGACAACACCGGCATGTTCAAATAGCTTTATATGGAGATTTATCAACCTTTCCCCTCACATTGAATATTACTGCATTAAGGCTAACTGGCTCCCCATAATAGTTTGCGGTACCATCCACGTTAAGCATTAAAATCCCTACTGAAAAATTGAAAAGTAAGTTACATATCAAATCCTTCACTTATTCTCTGTGATACCAGGATGGCACCACTCTTAACACTGTACTGCCCCATCTTTCAGCCTCTCCTCAAGAGAGAAAAACTTCAGTAAAACAGTTCCAAAAAGTTGGGACCACCTGCCTGTACAACTGAGGAAAATTACAGATTTGAAGCTTTTTAGAGAAAAAAATCATTGTACACTTAAAGAAACTTACAAGACTATATTCTTCTTAGACAAAAGCTGATTTAACTAGCAGTACAGGCAACAGACCCTGAGCAGAAGTACCACAATTAATACATTTCTTGTATTTTCCTATAGTTTTGCACCAGCTGTAGAGTTATAAATATGAATGTGCCTCTCTAATTAACTTCAGACTATGTGTACTCATGAACAGATATTTAACAGAGAATTGAAGGTTCTAGTTAGTATAAGTACATCATACCTATGAGAATTTATGCACCGCTCACTAAATGCTATATCATTTACCAGAAATCATAGTTAACTTTGGCCAGACCACTTTTCAGAATTAGTGCTGCTGTTCATGACTTTGTATGTATTACTCTGTATTACCATATTACTAGTCAGTAACTTATCACCACAATGCTTTAAGCTGTATACTCTGCCTTTTGCATACAAAACTTCCATACTGACTTTGTTTTAACATGTTACTTACTATTCTGAGACTGTGCATTCAGTGTGTTATGGCTGAATATATAAATCTGTAATATACATTTGAGATAATGCACATACCTGGCTAGCAAACAAAATTAATCAATAAATACATTAAAACAGTAGTCCTAATTCTGCTTGATTTACTACCTGAATGTCCAAATGTAATTTACTAAAAGTTTATTGGGAACTGACATAGCCTTTTGTTAGGTATGGACTAAAGAGTTTTACAAACATTTTATACTGGTACCTGGAATGTTATATTGTACTCAGTCTTCATTGACGTGTAGGTCCATGACTTTTTTTCAGACTGGCAAATGCAGCACTTTTCTAGAATCTATTTATATTCAGTCATCATTACATGAGAACAAAAATTAAAAAACTGTGTGTGTATATACACATACACATGCATATATATATATATATATATATATGTATATATATGTATATATATATATATATATATATATATATATATGTGTGTGTGTGTGTATGTGTGTCTATATATATATATATATATATATATATATATATATATATATATATATATATGTGTATTTATATATATTTATATATGTATAAACACACACAGATGCATACGTATATTTCTCCAGGGAATTAATGTTTTTTACACTGAAGATGTGCAGTGACCCTAACTCTCTCTACTGAAAGGGCAGTGTTGTGGGGTTAAATTTAGCACTAAGCTGGATTTAAATCTGTAAAGGTAGAATGACAAATATATGTGCATTTTGTGCCTGAATATCCAAGTATATATATTTCCTGAATGTTTATTAAAAGCTTTTTGAGGTAACTGTCACATGGCATTTTATGCATATGTACTGAATACAATGATTTATATAAATCTGACAGTAACAGCCTGGTTTATTGCTTATACCGATTTCCCTTTAGCAATGAGAATACGTCCCTTTAAGGTGGAGATATTCTGTATGTGTCCAGAATTATGCCTAGCAAAGTTTTATTACACCAGAAGTGAAAATCATGTATATTTTGTATAATAGGGAAGTTGCTTGCCACTGGATTTTTTAAATCCCTGATTGGACATGCCATGTGTGTTGTTTCTACCCTCTTTGTACCCTGCTGAAAACCTCAGTACAATGCTGGGTTAGAATCTGAATTACAGACATGGCTGTGTCTGAGGTTGCTGTTCTGCAGTGCAGATGCACACAGATTGCACTCTGTATATGTTCGTTATTGCGTGCGTGCGTGTGTGTGTGTGTGTGTGTGTGTGTGTGTGTGTGTGTGTGTGTCATAATCAGACATCATGCTGTTGTGCCCTGCATACACATCAGTATGCTCCATACTTGTCAAGGCACACAGGCGGCCATGATTTGTTCCCTGATAGCAGCACTTTTGATTTGGCAGCATTTACGTCATCAGTGCTACTATCCTTACCCATCAACCTGTGTGCCCTAACAACGTCAGAGACAATATTTTATTTTATGTGTGTACATAGCCCAGAATGTTTTAGTAGGAGCCCATGAAATAGTACAAGATGGTAATGGGCACAAAGCACAAACACAGCCAGCTTCCAATGTCCATACTTCTTCTGCCATATATACAGGCTGCATATCATTTCTAGAGATACAGCCCCCACCTCTGACCTTGTTAGATACTTGCTTTACTTAAGTGAGTGGAGTGCTGACCACTGGTTATTGCATCATAACTAAATATTTTAATATTTTTGTACCCCCACCCTCTTCTGTGGACATTTGTAATTTTTCCTCCATTAATCCATTTATTCCCCAGTTTGAGGCAAATAGTCACAGATCATATCACTTGTGGAGGGTGGGTCCTTCCCCACCTGGGCAATGCATTGTGGCATTTTCCAAAGTGATTTTTAACCCTACTTTCCTGATGGTGAGAGTTGGAAGGTAGGCATCACATATGCTGCCAGAGGTAAGGATTTTAGATATGCAAAGGAAGGAAATCTTAACTGGGTAGATCAAGGATTACATCACAGGCTTTACTGCCTGGGATGCTGGTTTTCCCATATATCCCTTTCTACCATATATAGCCTACTTTCGCAGCTTCCACCAGGGCATACTACAGCTATAGACAAAAACCCAATCCCTCCTCTTGAGATTAATGAGCTGAAGTAAGCTGCTCTGTCGCACTGTGTCCTGTCCTTCTCCTGAGCCAGTAATGGAATTCAGGTCAGCTGGGTCAAAGTCAGGGCTCTGCCATGGAGTAATACCTCTACCTTGATACTCAGTCCTTACATGAATGAGGCTATTAATTCTTGGGAGTGAAAGAGATAGAAACAAGAGGGAACAATACTCTGGACTGGGTATTGGATCATTGGATAATAGTAGCTGAATTAAAGGAAAGCAGAGTCTAGAGAAAATAAAGCAGGGCATCGTTAATGTAACTGTAGGGGAATGAGACCGAGAAGGAATACATGCTTATTTAATTGATTGTAGAAGCACTGTTTTGAATTAACATGGAAGGTTTAGTTGGTGGTATTAAGAATAGTAAGAGAATATAAAGTGAAAATTAAGAAAGAAGGAAGAAGAATATAGAGGATTGCCAGGAGGCATTTTGTTAATGCAGGCAAAGGGAAGTTTAGTCTGAGGTTATGGGTTGATAGGATATTTAAATAAAATTAAAAGAAATCAGTGGAATAGCAACAAATGAAGATGTTTGCCATTTGAAAAAGAAAGGTGGACATTTTGAAAATGTATTCCAAAAAGTAGAAACAAACAAGCAAAAGGGTAGTCATGGGGTTAAATGAGACAGCTACTGGATTGGAAGAATGTGTCATTTTTAAAAGGAAGACAAGGGGAAGAATAGAGTGATAAAACAAGATGGGGTTTTAAATCCAGAAAACAAAATTTGATAAGTAGGGAAATTACTGTAGAATATATGAAGAAGGCTAAATTAATGATACATTCAAATAGTGTGACAAAGATCATATACAGATAGTATAAAAGCTTGGAGGAAAGAAAGTGGAATGTAATAGTAAATGTGTCAAATGAATTTAATTAAAAGGGACAGAGAAGTATTTTATGTACTCAAAAACAAAGTATGGAAAAAGGAGAATTGTACAACTGGGTCTCATTTTACTGTTACATAGTGATTGTAAAATACTAAAGTACATCCATGGGAGGAAGAAAAAGAAAAATGCAGAGTTGGACAGAGGAAGAAGTTGAAGGATTTATAACAGGAAAGAAGCATGGCAGGATACAGAAGTTATGTTCAGGAGGCTATTGTAGGGAATGGAAAGGTTTATGGGACTTTTGGTTGTAGCTGAGACTTTGATAAAATCACATTTAACTTTCAGACAGTATGAAGTATGGAAGTGGGGATACTCTTCCCAGCTGGATAAGTGAAGCCAACAGTAATGGGCACAAAAAGGAGTAAACGTGGGCGATGAAGCTGAACATTACTGTGATGTGAGTCATGTATTATTTAGGCTGTACATAAATACAGTAGTTAAAGATGTTAAGGGTGACTGATGGGAATAGCAGATACCATAACTGTCATTAGCAATAGGGACTCAGTTGTAGAACAACTTAGAAGGGTAACAGGGTAGTTTAGAAAATTCTGAACTGAAGCTAAATAAAGAAAAGAGTAGGGAGGCTGGGGAAATTATTAATTATATCATTTTTTTGTTTAGAAATGTGGGATTGTAGTGACTAGTTTTGTGGTTATCAGGCAGGCAGGCATTGAGGAAAGGGGACATAGTACTGGGTAAAACAGAGAAGATAATTAAATGTTGGCATTTGTATAGAAAGAATTTACTAAAAAGTATAATTGATTAAATCAGTGTTATGTAGCAGAAATATATCTATTGGTGGAGCAGATGGAAGTTAGGTTGATAATATTTCCTGTTTTGTTTTAGTGTTACAAGTTAATATTTTGAACCCATTCAAGAGATGAGTGATAAACAGGGGCGCTGCAAATAATAACTGAACATAGTACAACAAATTTTAACATGTTATTCTACTTTTCATTATTTCTTTTACTTTTTACAAACAAAGAGATGCTTGAATGGCTAAGTAAGGGAGGATTTAATGTATCTGGGAGGCTTTTGATGATGAAAATTAAAAAAAAAATGACAAATAAGATTTCATGAAAAATCAAGAAAAATATGCCAGTGGTATGAACAACAGCTTTAAAGGTGAGTTTTCTAACCTTAGAGAGCATGATGAATGTAGTGACTAAAATTAAGCTATAGGGAGATATCTGCATGAAGGCTACCACATTAACAACTTCCAGTAAAGAGGCAAATGTTTTACAACCAGAAATATGTTTTGTTTGACAGTTGTAAAAAGTCATGGAGCTGGCACATCTGGGAATATGACAGATGCAGAGATTTTTGGAAATTAATAGAATAAAACTGAAGGGTTTTGGAATGACTACGGTTTTTAATTTTCTAGTTTGAATGAAATGTGATTAGTTATGGCTATGATTGTAAAAAGAAACGAGATAAACTGTGCAATGAAATACTAGTAATTATTAATAAATTGATCATGGGGATTTATGGGTTTTATAAAGTGCATTATAATACAAAGCAGAATTACACATATATAAAGGAATGTATAAAAATTCAATTAATTAAAAAATAATTATTTGAATGTAATCGTGTGTTAATGTTACTGCATGGAAGTACTTTAACTGCCAACAATTCAGGCATATGGAGCTTCACTTCAACATCTTATGGAATGGAAAGCACCTCAGGAATGCCTATGTGTTTATTTATTTATTGACATTTGATTACCAGGAAAATCCGACTGGGTGGGTACCTATTTTCAGTAGAGAACCAGGGAGAAAGACTCCAAAGTGTTACAAAAAATTTTAGGAAAAATAATTTTACATTTTTCAAAAATAATACAAAACCATCTGTGGTTTAAATAATTACATCAAATGTGATATAACATGACAACATTGGTTAAAAATAGGTACAACTTATATGACAATTAACTAATTTTTAGGGAGATTTTGGCCAATTTAGAAAAACTGAAGGTAAGTTAGTATAAGACAAACAGATATTGCAAAACAGAGTGAGAGAAAGAAAATTGTTATGGCATATTTAGATAGAGAGTCAAGGGAGAGAAATTGATTGAAGTTAAGAAATGAGTGAAAAAGTGAGAGTAAGGCAATGTAAGGTATGAATACATACTTGCTCATATTTAGGGATATCATTTATCCTGGGTTTAAGCAGGAACAGAGCCAGAGTTTGGCTAGGAAGTCTTTCAGAGACATACTGACAGGCAGATGGTTAAGGTCTTCACATCCTATAACTGGAGGGAGAGTATTCCAGGCCTTAGCAACATTGTATGAGTACAGACTATGCCCAGCCAGTTTGCTAGATTTGTGGACAGAAAGACATGTTTGGTCAGTGAATCATAACAGAGTGGGAACATAGTTGTGTAGAATGGTATTTAGTTGTTGACTACCAGACTGATGCTGGATAATTTTATATGTGCTAAGTAGCTGTGCATATGTTAGTTGATGGGGTAGTTCTAACGAATTTAGTTTTTTTTACTATTATACAGTGGTATTTGCTTCAGATTTAGCCACTTTATTATAGCATTGGTAAAGTTTAGCTTTTTTGTGATGCCTGGAGTTTAATAAGGATAGGAGTACCATAACGTAGTGGGGGGAGGAGGTAAGTAGTGGCAAGTGTAGTTTAGTTGCAGTGTTGAGAACATTTTTCTATATAAAGCATCCTTAGTTATTGGTGAGTTTTTATGCAGTTTTGCATATGCAAGTCAAATTTAAGATTATCATCCACTATAATCCCTAATAATTTTTGCAGAAGAGACTTCAACGGTTGTATTATTAAGAGAAAGGATTTTGAATTTAGTTTTTTCATGAGAGAGGGATTTGGGGGGAAAATTAAGTAGTTTATTTTTAGGGAGGGTGTTCATGAGGTGCGAGTTATAAAGCCATTTTCAGTGGCTGCTAACCTTCCTGATTAATTTTAGGGTGTTCATGAGGTGCGAGTTATAAAGCCATTTTCAGTGGCTGCTAACCTTCCTGATTAATTTTTTTGCAGATGTGCCAGGTTGTCTGATGTGTGTTGATGATGTGGAGTCATCTGTGGATTGTATTAAGGAGGCCAGTTGTGAGGATGTGTGGTGGGTATTGGTATGAATGTTAAAGAGGAGGAGACCAAGGATAGAGAGAGGGTGGAGTGGCATTTTACTGGCTAATACCTTTTGGGCAAGTAGCTTTTGAACCGTAGAAGGTTGGGCTGAGATAGACCTAGTGTTGACATTTGAAATATGTTTCTTTTGACAAACTGTGATGAATGCTTTATACAAGTCTAGAAATAAGGAGGAGACAAGTTTTCCATTATCTCTAGCTTGACAGTATCTGCAAAAGTTAGAAGTGCAGTGTTAGTACTATGGGAGGGATGGAAGCCATGTTGTGTGGAAGACCGGAGTTCTTCCTGCAGCACACAGCTTAGCAATTATTTTTAAATACATTTTTCAAGCATTTTAGAGAGGGGGATAAGATTGCTGTAGGTCTAAATTTAGTGATGTCTGTTGAATTTCCTCCTTTATGAAAGGGATAATGTGTGATTTTTCTCCTGGATTCCCAGATTGACCTATTTATAAGGGAATACTCTTGGCTGCTATTTTCAGTTACTCACTTGGAAGGTCATCAGCTGAAATAGAGCATGGTTTGAGTTTGTTTAAGAGTAATTTTATATAGGATGTGAGCACAGGTTTGAAGGTAAAAATGGATGTCAGGAAATCTATACAAACAGGTAGCAGACAAGGCAGCTGAGGAGTAAAATTATATTTTTAATAAAATAAATTTAAAACAAGTTAGCACTTTCGTGCCAAGGCACTTCATCAGACATATAACAAGAGCACCTTCAACCCATTTAACTACAACTCCATCAATTTCATAATCATGTAACTTCCCAACCACAGTTCTACATCAGTTGCAGTTAAGTGCTCGACTCAAGCCACTCATTAAATTATAAGTAAATCATAGAAAATTCATGTTAATGTGTTAAATAATATAAATAGTTATAAAAATAGAGTTGATTAACAAATGAAGATATTTAAATATTTTTACGTCGCATTTTAGGGTAGATCACATATTTCATATACAGCATTTAAAAGGCATTTTCAAACGTTCAATGCTTACATTACAAAAGCCTGCATCTCTCCAAAAAGTCAGTAGATGGCAGCAAAAACCAAATAGTAAAACATCATTTTATCTTCCAGTCCAACTGAGCCCAATAGCATAATCCTAACGCCTCACAGGAAGTGATAGACCCCTAAAGTCATATAAAAATATTAAGTACTTCACAAACATTATAAAACGTGTTCTTGTTTAACAATACTAAGGTTGGCATTACATGCTTGGGGATCCTTGTTTAGGGACACTATATTATGTATGGAGTAAGAGTTGAATTATGTTGCAGTTCCAAGTGGTGAGTTATTGGGAAAGGGGTTAGTGTTGAATTTTTCACTGGGATGTAAGATTTCTTTAATGGCTGACCAAATTCTTTTTAGAGTTGAGTTTATTATTGTTCTGAATGTTGTTATAGTATAGTTTTTTGTCTTCATTTATTTGCTTTTTTAGTACAGTTGCAAATCTTTCTGAAATGTGTTATATATTTGCTATTCTTTCCTCACTTTTTCTGTTTCTTGTATTAGCATTCTACTCTGTTTGGATAATCAGATTGCATTATTTTGTGTTTTAGTCTTTTCCTTGTATGATGCAAGACTGTTTTGGATATTTAGAAAAGTTGTATTGAATTTATTTAGAGCATCATCTAAGGGGAGGATTTTTGGGATGTTCTGAATTAACTTGCAAGTATGAGTTTGAGAGCACTGATGTCCATGCTTCAGAGACAACATGATTATATCTGTACGTCTTGCAGCATTTCTCAGTGAACCAGTCCTCTGAAGAAACTCCTGGGTGTTTGAGGTCATCCATGGACGGATCTTTTGCCTCTTTCTTTTCCCCCAGCAGTCTTTCAGTCAGTAGCTGATGAAGCTGAGGAAGAAAGATGATAAACCCAAAGAATTCCCCTTGAACCTCTCTTAGAAGATAACTTAAGTGAAATGGCATCTTTATTAAACATACAAAGGCCGAATGTTCTTCATGTTTCACTGTTGCAGTCATTACATTTGGGTTATCCTGCTAGCAGGTTGCCCTCAAGTCGGCTTGAATTCCAAAGTCTTGGGTCCTGCGTCGGTTGCTGTCGCCTCTTCCCTGACGTCAGGTCGTCAGGGGTGTAAAAGATGCAGCCGACGCCATTTTATTTAGTCTTTCTTGCTGTGCGGTGCCTGAAGCAGAAGCAGTTAGCAAGTGCCAGTCGGCCGACTCCTGAGATTTTCGTGTTCGAATTTCAGATCCAAAGTCTTCATTAAAAGCTAAGTACCCCGTTGGGGAAACTTTTTTCTTGCTCCAGACCAATGTCAGAAAAAGTTAATAATTGTATTTCTTGTGGGAAGCAAATACCTCATAAGGACTTTCATTCTGTCTGTATTCCTTGCCTAGGCCCTGACCACGACGTTGCTAGTTTGTTGGTTTTGTGCTAGATTTACCCAACGCACTATTAAGCATCGGTACGATTTTGCATTAAGCTATTTTGGGCGAAGATTTAATTATACAATGTCGTCGGATAGCCATCCGACTACTGGAGTTCACAAAAAATGCAAAGAAAAAGAAAAGGACAGGCAACCGAGGTCCAAAACCGACGAAGCTTCTCCTAAGCAAGTCACTGGTTCGCCGGTTCTCAGTGACGCACTTTCGCAGCCCCTGACACCCGCTACTTTAGAGTCGCAGGCCGCTACTGACTCCCATGTGGAGTCGGCCAGGCCACAGGAAACTCAAGGTATTGGAGCCTCAGAGATTATTCCCTCAGATGGGTCCGGAGCCGCTGAGCAGGCTTGGCTTCTGAGGGTGTATTCGGTCCTAAACAATTATATATTAAACCGACTTCAAAGACAAAGACTAAAACACCTTTAAAGGCAAAGAAACAAGTTCACCAGTCACAGGGACAGGCCTCCATACCCAAAAAAGAGATGCTCAAAATGGCCGAAGACTTAATTACCTTGATCAGAGGTTCCCATCCCCCTCCTGATAAGAGGCCTAGGCAAGAGACAGACTATGAATCTTCAGATCAGGTTTCCATTTCTTCTGATTCCTCTTCTGATCAGGAATATTCTCTTCCCCCCATGAGGATTCTGATGTTGAAGAATCAATTCCTTCAGCTTCTCTTCCTGGGGACTACTCTTTTGGGGAAACCTTGCATACCATGAGGGAGCACTTCCACTGGAGAGCCAAGATTTTTCAGAATCTAAGAAAAGGCTTAGAGACTTCCTTTTGCTACCTCAACACAGGCCTCTAGCTATTCCACCTGTGTTGGAAATTGTAGATGATGTGTTCTCGGAGTCTAGTCTGATCCCTGACTCTTTACCTCCAGCACCTGTTAAGCCGGACAGATACTACAGGGTCCCTGACTCTCATAAATTCATTTTCAAAAACCCTACTGCAGACCCAGAAACTATTTCTCAGGGTCCAAAAGGGGTCAAGGCTTCTACTGCAAAAAATCCTACCCCCTCTGACAGGGATTCTAGGGCTCTGGATAGATGGGGAAAAAGATTTACACATCTGCTACTTTGTCTATAAGGGCCTTAAACTGTCAGTTTCATATGCTCGAATATCAGCAATATATCATGACACAGCTTAAACAGAAAATGATGGCAAATTCTGAATGAGCAGAAAACAAAGAAATGCAGGATTTATTGCATGCAGCTGAACAAGTTGGAAAGCATACTTTGCAATGTGGGTTTGATTCTCTGGAGGCCTCCTGCAGGGCCGCTGTTACGGGTTCCGTCATTAGGAGGCATGCTTGGTTAAAGGAACAAAATCTGCCTTGACCATGTTAAAGCAAAATTATTAGATGCTCCTTTACAACATGATACCTTGTTTGGTGTTAAGGCAGAAGAGGTGTTAAAGAAAATGGAGGACAAAGCTAAATATATGCAAACGGTCAAGGATTTCTTACAGGTGCAGCCACCTAGATTTAGCAGACACTGGCCTACAAAGAATTGGTCTTTTCCAGTCTCAGACAGACCTCAAAGGGATGCCCTAGAGGCAGATCACAGCCGCAAGGATCCTACAGGTCTAAGCAGTGGAGTGCTTCTACCTCCAAAGGTGGCGAGGACAAATCATAATCATGCAGGAAACAGTCCCAATGACTTCCCCCTGCCTGCGCCAAGCACTTATCTTCTGGCAGCACCCTTAGGGGGAAAACTAGCACTTTTTTCTCAAAATTGGCACATTATAACCCATGACAAATGAGTTCTAGACATAGTGTTACAAGGCTACAAGTTTCATTTCCATACCCTACCAAGGGCAAACGGTTGGTCAGACCTGCCAAAAAATCAATGGGCAGAGGCCCAAAAACAAGGCGCAGCACTCATGGACATGAGAACTATTCAACAAGTACCACAGCAAGAGCAGGGACAAGGATTTTACTCAAGACTGTTCTTGGTACCCAGAAAGGACAAAGCATGGAGACCAATACTGGACCTATCTATTCTAAACACTTTCCTGAATATACCAAAATTCAAGATGTTGACCTTACAGCAGCTTCTGCCCATGCTGGGCAACAAGGCTTGGCTCGTGACTTTAGACCTAAAAGAGGCATACCTGCATGTTGCAATCAGAGAATCATGCAGAAGATACCTCAGATTCAAGGATGGCTCAAATCATTACCAATTCTCTGCACTGCCCTTTGGCTTATCTATTGCACCCAGGGTCTTCACAAAGTGCCTGGCACCAGTAATTGCTTACTGCAGACAAAGAGGAATACAAATATATCCTTACTTGGACGACTGCCTCATACAAGCAGAGAACAAGGACATCCTACTACAGCATCTGACTTTTGTGATAAGACTTTTAACAGGCCTAGGGTACATAGTCAACAAAAAGAAATAAAAACTAGTACCCTCTCAAGAGATAATATTCCTGGGTGCAAGCTTAAATACAACTGCCCAGATAGCTTATCTCACTCCAGACAAACAAAGGCAACTGACTACCTATTTCAAGGAAGTGGCAAAAGGCTAAGTTATCTGCAAGAAAAATTCTGCAGGCTTTGGGCTTCATGGCATCCTGCATCTTACTAATTCCATATGCAAGACTGCATATGAGGAAAATTCAGTGGTACCTAAAAAGTGCCTGGACACAACATTGCCACAGCCTGGAAACAATGATTACTCTAATTCCCTGCCTGCAACAGGAATTTCAATGGTGGGCAAAGGCTTGTCACCAAAACAAGGGACAGCCATTCTCACTACCCCAGCCAGGCAGAGCCTAACAATGGATGCATCAGATTATGCTTGGGGGGCACACATGGCAGGAAGAGGCATTCAGGGCAACCTGGTCCACAAACCAAAAGCATCTACATATCAATCAAAAAGAGATGCTAGCTGTTCAGAATGCCCTGACAGCCTTCAAGGACCTACTTCATCCGGGACGACTACTGATAAAGACAGACAACACCACGGTCATGTGGTACATAAACAGGCAGGGGGGCACTCATTCTTACCCCCTGTGCAGACTAGACATGGCTTTATGGGACACAGCATTGACTTACCAAGTTCATCTGCAGGCACAATTCCTGCCAGGAAAGGAAAACACTCTTGACAGACGAACTAAGCAGAAACCTCATGGATCTCCACAAGTGGCACCTGGATCCAAAAGTCTTCAGCATGATAACAATGAAATGGGGACGCCTGGACATAGATCTATTTGCCTCTCCTCAAAACAATCAACTAAAAAGATTCTGCACAAGGACTTATCACAGACAAGCTTGGAAAGTGGACGCCTTATCTTTCAACTGGACAAATCTATCAGTATATGCCTTTTCTCCACTGCCTCTCCTCCCCAAGGTACTCCTAAAGGTCAGGCAGGAGAAACCAAAAATGATTCTGATTGCCCCAGACTGGCCATGCTAGTACTGGTATCCGATCTTAAGGAACTTGTCCCAATGCCCAGCCTGGACCTTACCTCAAATACCTCATCTACTGTCCCAGCAAAACAGTCAGATTCTGCACAGCCAACTCAGGAACTTAAACCTGGCAGCATGGTAGATAATGTAGTCATACAAACCACACCTCTTAGTAAAGCTGTGATGGATGTCATTTTAGAAGCCAGAAGGCCTAGTACTAGAAAGGAACTGATACAGCTGTCCCAAATATTCCTCAGATTTTGCAATATTTAACTGAGATGCTGGACAAAGGCCTATCTTTTTCATCAATTAAAATCCATGCCTCTGCCATTTCGGCTCGTTACAATATAGAGCCACCACTCGTTTCTCATCCTTTATTAAGCAGTACCTCAGAGAAGCCAAAAACTTAAGGCCTCCAAGGAGAACGCCAATACCTGCATGGGACCTCAATTATGTCTTGGAAAAACTCACCTTACCTCCTTTTGAGCCAGCTGCTACTGCGGACATAAAGTTCTTATCTTGGAAAACAGCTCTGCTCCTAGCAATATCTTCTGCAAGACGAGTTTCAGAGCTACAGGCACTCATGGCTGTGGAACCCTTTATCATTTTCTATCCAGACAGGGTCTCTCTCAGAACAAACCCTACATTTATGCCTAAGGTGGTATCCAGTGTAGCCATTAACCAAACAATTCATTTGCCAACCTTGTATCCAAATCCACAGAACAAGGGGGAGAAAATTCTGCGTTTTTTGGATGTACACAGACAACTTAGATTCTACTTGGACAAAACTAAAGTTTTCAGAAAGACAGAGCAATTACTAGTGGCATATGCCACAGCATCACAAGGAAAAGCTATCTCCAAGCAGACTATTTCAAAGTGGATAGGTCACTGCATTCGTTTCTGCTACTCACAGCATGGCAAACCAGTGCCTAAGGGCATTAGGCCACATTAAACCAGAGCTGCAGCCACGTCTGCAGCCTTTCTCAGGGGAGTACCAACCAAAGACATTTTGGAGGCTGCTACTTGGAGTTCAGTGCATACCTTTACAAAACATTGCAATCTGCCTCTTTACTCTAAATCCAGGGCAGGCTTTGCCACTGCAGTTCTGCAGGGCCTCATAGCCGCTCCTAATGCTGTTTAGCTCCAGCCCCTCAACCATAGCTTTGGGACTCAAACCAAATGTAATGACTGCAGCAGTGAAACACAAAGAACATAGTACAGTTGTGTACATTTACCATAAATGTAGATGTTCGAGTGTATTCACTGTTGCAGTCCAGGTTACCCACCCGCCATCCCCCTTATTTTTGCTGGAACTTATCTTTACTTCTCTAATCTATACAACGTAGGTGGTGTATTTGCTTGTAGATGAAGATAAAGCTTATTTTGGTGCATGCATGCTTTACTTACATAATTTTAGCCTACCTTTTTGGGGGCATCTGACATCTGGGGCAAGAAAAACTAAATAAAATGGCGTCGGCTGCATCTTTATACACCTGACGACCTGACGTCAGGGAAGAGGCGACAGCAACCGAAGCAGGACCCAAGACTTTGGAATTCAGGCCGACTGAGGGAAACCTGCCAGCAGGATAACCCAAATGTAATGACTGCAACAGTGAATACACTCGAACATCTACATTTATGGTAAGTGTACACAACTGTACTTTCTGACTTGATCTCTGCTGACCAGCACAACTAGCAGTGGCAGCAGCTGGTGACTTTGGTGCTTGATAAGGAACTTTGTACAACATGGGCAAGGTGGCCTTTTCTCTGCCACTTTGGGCATCACTGTGATGGCCGTGCCCTGGCCCAGCAATCAAGGAGCCTCAATCCTCACCACTAACACCAGGGAGGTCGTCTCCGAGAAGAGGAAAGGATAACTAATACACACAGTGAAGTACAATTTCCATTAAGTGCACACAGAGATCAGAGTCAGTCTGGGGATGGTTGCTCCTTTGCTCAACAGGTCCCCATTAGGGTCCAGGTCTCAGCCTAACTGGGCAAGCTAAAACCTCCAGTACCCTCTCTGTCCATCAGTGCTTCGTGTCTCTGTCCAGGTAGTTCACACACACACACACACACACACACACACACACACACACACACACACACACATAAACACACTTTGAGAAGAGGTTGTACAACCACACAGACTTTCCTAGGAAAAGGCTGGCATAGGTTCTCCAGCTGTGCCCCTTTTACCCAGACCATACAGTAGTAATTCCTGCCACCACCCAGTTAATTATCAGCTACTAAAATGCCCTTAAAAGGGTGTCCAATTATTATTGTACAATATTATAATCCAATGGTAGTATGACTAATCAGTCTCAAGGCTTACTGGAAGGGCTTATTACAATAAACTCTATAAATATATAATGTATTCTAAAACATACTTTTTCTCTGCATAAACCAGCTACAGGTAGAAGGTTTTAAAAATATTTAATAATAAATAATTAAAACACAAGACAAAACTACTATACCACAGAGATATCTAAGAGTTCAGAGATCACACAGAAACTTAAAATAATACAGCAGTACAAGTCTGATGTCAAAGAAAAATACCTAATTAATCTTTACTAGCTTTAACTATTCCTACAAGAAATCACAGTGCTAAAATGTACATGTGAGCTTAGGCAGAGTGCTGAGTTAGAGATCCAAGATCAAAATGCTCCCAGTCCCTCAATGAACAATAGTTTTTAAAATATAACCAACAGCTCTGCTGAGGCCCTCCCAAATTACATAATTTTGACACTTAGGTTTTCCCAGTATTCAGATTGCATCATCTTGACACCTGGTCTGAGTTATCAGGCCACAAACTGCATTATTTAGCAATCTAGCACCTGATCAGAAACCAACAATACAAGGCATTTCACATATACACTGTAGCAGAAACCAGAGCAATAAAGCACCTTCCACATGTAAATTCTGGTCATAAACTTTAGCCTTAAAACAATGGGCATGAAACCTTCATCCAGACTCACTGGAGCTGAATTCTAACATGAAAGGGCCACAACATGCTTCACTGGGCCAGTAGAGTACAATGTTGTCACATATTTTGCAGTTCCACATTTCACAGTATTTTTTTACACTCAAGAAAACATGCCTGTATTTTACATTTATTTATAGAGTTGATAGAATTATGTATCAAATTCTATTTGACTAGGCTGGCAGCCTTTGCCCATCTCTCCCCAATTGTCACAATCATGACCATTAATTGTGTCATCTGTTGATTTGCAGTCCTTCCTTGTTAAGGTAGGGCTGTAGAGAAGCTAACAGAGCTTAATCATTATTGGATGAAAGCAGGACTCGTATGGTGGGTATTTAGTGGATTTCCATGTAACTTGTAGCATGTTTGATTCTACTGATACTTTAACTATAGCCGCAGTGGTTATCCTCTTTTCAAAATGAATTGTGAAAGTCATTCTATTTGGCAGGTTTCACAAGGTCACATGAAATACATGCAAGTAAGGAAGCTAGTGTTAATCACTGGAGAACTTCTTTATGATTACCTCTGGGGGTCTGTTCTCCTTCTTCTTATTTTGAACCATCCAATCCCTGGAAGAAAAAGCCGTCTCCTGCACTAAGAAAGGAGGCTCTAACTAAATTGTTCCCTATTGTTTAGCTTTCAATGCTAATTCATCTACAAAGTCTTCTATAAATGGAGCTCCATTGTTGTCCTTGCTGCCTGTCTGTACTGCATTAGGGAGGTTGGTTCCATAGTCAATGTTCCTCAGACTGAAAAAAACATAACCAGAGACCAGTGGTTTCTGTACATTGCCCTAAATCTCCTTGTCTTGGTGCTGAAAGTCTTCACCACCAAGAGTTCCTTTGAAAACCCATTTGTTTTGAAAGAAGGGTAATTGTGGAACCCTTCCTCCTTGAAAACTTGGAAGAAATCCTAGTCTTGCCTCAGTCAGTGAGTGCATCATCTAGTTTGTCATTTCCCAGATGGAGACACCCCAGAAAATGTTTCTCCTACTTCTACAAAATATCTGTGTGTCACTGCTGGACATGATGGATGCTTTCTTCTGACATGTCATTGCCAATGATCCTCACAGGAAATTCCTTCATTTGCACTGAGATGGTCATAACTTAAAGTATAAATTCCTGCTGTTACCTTTTTTTGTTTCTGTACCCAGACTGTTTACTGTAGTTCTAGCTGTGGTGGCAGAGGCCTTTCAGGGAAAGGGCATCATCATGTTTCCCATTGTTGAGGACTTGATTCTGGTAGCCTTATCAATGCCCTTCTTGGTGGCATCTCTTGTTCAGTTCCTTCCTTGATCCCCAAACATGGGAAATCATCTCATTTCAGCACAGAGAATTTTCTTCATTGAATTGGACTTGGATTTTCTGCAGTTTGTCATTCACATACATTGAGAGGGCCAGAAAGAAAGGACCTTGAAGGCCTGGATGTGATTGCATTGTTAGGTAGAAGCCCATACCATTCAGCATCTTTCTGGATTCCTGATGGTCAGAATATTTACTGTTATTTTTGCTCACATAGTAATGAATGTGAGTCAGTGGCTGTTGACTCTTAATGACTTTAGAAACCACCTGGTGACATCAGACCACTGTCAGAGGGCTGTAGAGTGGTGGACAGCCCCCTACCATCTGCAGAGTGGAGTTTACCTTCTTGCAGTCAAACCCTTTTACAGTCTGAAGTGAATGTACTGAATGTGCTGACCAACTCCCCTCAGACACATTTCTAGTGTTCTCCTTACTTTCTTTCTTTCTTTCTTTCTTTTTCTTTCTTTCTTTCTTTCTTTCTTTCTTTCTTTCTTTCTTCTTTTCCTGTTACTTCTTCTAGTACCTCATTGCCAGAATCAGTAAAACTAACCTTGAATGTTTTTCTGAAATCAGGTTGTCTGTGTTATTTTGCAAAGTTTTCAATTTTCTTCCTAATTAAAAAAATGCTTTTTTACTTGTATTTTTTCTATCATCAAGGTGAACTTGAGTACTGACAGTGCTTCAAATGCCACTCCACCAGAGGTGAGTCTACTTCCTGTGCCTTTTTTAAGAATGTGTCCACTGTAGTCATTTGTCCTCTCCCTATTTGGTTATCAGTTGCCATTTGCACTAGGTACTATTACTTGACTCATGAGTCCAGTAGAGAGGCCTGCTTAATTTACATGAGCCTTCTGCTTTTATTTCTCCTTCTGGTCTCTGCCACTAAGAAAGAATCTGTAGATACTGCTTGATATTATTCCTAATAGTGACAAAGTGCATAGGGCTTACAAATTTGGATATAACAGAGGCATGTACTTGTCTTATTAATTTATCTGTGAGATGAATCTGTGAAGTGAGTATGTATTACTCTCCAGGAATCTCCCATTATTTGCATGACCTTTTAATTTAGCTTCACTGGATGAATGTTCTTGAATATTAGGCAGGTATATAATTTTATTTTGTTTTTTTTTTATGTATGTGTTTGCAGGTTTGCTTGCAGAAATATGGGTACTGGAATAGGGAATGTGGAAACTAGACACAACCTCTTAGTCATGTAACACTGACAAGGATAGCATGTTCACTTAATGGTGAGAACTAGAAAATTAAAGAAAGTGGTAGCAAGCCTGGGAATCAAGATAAAAATCCCTAAAAGTGACATATTGCTCATGGCCTCTGTACAAATCAGATGACATGGAGAGTGTATTTACGTATTATAGGTGAAGGGATTCAACAATGATGCTTGTTCTAAAGAGTATTTTCATCTATCTATCTATCTATCTATCTATCTATCTATCTATCTATGTATCTGTTGATCAGAGTAAAGCACTGATCCAGATAAGATAATAATGTGGGTGGTAGAGGGCAGGTAGAACAGTGATGGATGGTGAAGGCAGGCAGAACAGCAAGTTAAGTACAGTAGAGGCAGGTGGGTGCTTTGAAGGTGGGAAAGCAGTTGTGCGTGGGATGGAGAGATAGTGTATCAGAGGGTAGAGGATTGAAAAAGGAGAGATAGAGTTAAATTTTGCATTGATGTCTTAGTGTAAAGTTATGAGGTTAATGTAGGGAGGGTTTACAGAGTGAGCATAAAAAGTTATGGAGTTAAGTAATGTCTTGTGGGGAAAAGTATTGCTTGAAGTTTTCGGGTAATCAGCTGTAGAAGCAAAGAACTGGAATTACTTAACAGATGACTTTAGTCTGGAAAATATCTTTTTGTGTAATTTGTATTTGATGCATGTGCAATAGTGATTGAGAGGTTGTTTAGCAGTTAGGTCTGATTATGTAGCGTATAAAGTGGTTAACTGCAGGTTTAATTTATGTCAGGTTTAGCAAACACCTAATTAACACCTCTTGTTACTGCTTCCATTATCACTGTTACATTTACACATGCCCACACCTTAGTCTCATGCCTAACTCCTGTTGCCCAATGTGATTGGCTCCAGTTCCCCACAACAGTGAGTAGGATATAGTAAGTATTAGAAAATGATTACATAATATGAAATTATAATCGCTGCCAGGCTATGAGGGATATAGCTCAGACCATGACTGATATCACCAACATCGAATAGGGGCACGAGCACAGGAAGAACTGGTCAGGAGGAGGCAGGAGTGTGACTCTGATGTCAGCTCACTCATCATGAGTGGATGAGGGATGGCCTCTGATTAGGCAATCACCACTATACATGTATCCACTGTTAATGTCTGTGCTGTACCCATTTCTTTATCAGTTGACACTTTCACAAACCATTATTGTTTCAATCATGAGTCCAGTAAAGAGGCCTGTTTTGTTTGCTTGAGCCTTCTGCTTTTATTTCTCCTTCTGGACTCTGCTACTAAGAAAGAATTTATGGGTACTATTTGACATTATTCCTAAAAGTAACAAACTGCACAGGGCATTCAGATTTGGATATAACATAGGCATGTACTTACCTTATTAATTTCTCTGTGAGAAGACCTGTGCAACACTGAAATGGCCGGAACTCACAGGGGACATAGATTTGATGACTCCAGGTTAGTGACAATAGTCATTAACTTGTGGCTGAAGGCATGCAGGCACATCAGGAGGGAGTAGGATGTCCTGTGGTAATACAGGTGCTTATGTTAGCCCTCAGAAGTGAGGTAAGGGACCTGACAGACACATTGTCATTGTTAGGATGCCAGCGAGAGCCCACACCACCTCTGGCAGTTCTGACCATCATGCTGAGGATACCCAGTATGGAGGAATGAGTGGGCTTAGGACTGATTGGGAGGGGGGGGTTGATGGCTGGCAGTTGTGGAGGAAAGAAGCATCAAAAAACAAATTAATGTAATAATACTTATCAGCGTGTAAAAGGATAGTGTAATATTGCTAAGCAGCAGTTACACATTTGAGTAAGATATTATTTTCCATTCCGTTAAATGCTAGTGAAGGCCAGAAAGTGTCAAACTAATAAAAAGAAGATGTCCATCATCATGAGAAAATCATGCAAAGCAGTGTGACTGGGAGGTTTAATGCTAGAACAGTTATGAGTAGTACATTTGTTTACACTACATTATATTAAAATGATTTAGGGTTAATCTTGATATCTGCAGAAAAGAAAAGGCTTCACTGGGATGTTTTTAATTTAGTTTAGACAATGTCCATTGGCAGGAAACCCATTTGTTACAGTAAGACTTCAGAATTAGTGTCTGCTAAACATGTTTGCAAAAACTGGCTAAATTACTTTAATGTTATTATTTTTCATTCATATTTTCTGGAACTGCTGTAGTATTTAACAGCTGTAGAACAAAACACGTATTCTTATTTACCTCACTTCACTGTAAGAAGATTTCACGTGCGTACTTAAAGCAAACCGGCTGCTGTGTCTGCCCCTCTTTCACTGATGTATATGACATAACAGCCTTTCCCTGGCATGCCTGTCATATTACTAGTCAGCAGGTGGAAGCACCAGCAACTTATGTATGGAGCTGGACTTGTAGGTGCATAGAGTGGTGCTCCCGGGCCCCGATTTGTCATTGTACCGCATACTACTGGTGTTTTTAGGTGCATTGTTATGTAGGTGGTGGTACTGTCCCTTCTCATCATGCCTTATGCATGCAGCAAAAGGCCAGAACCAGACAGAGCTGCAGTGCACAGCATAGCACAGTACTGTATCTACTTCTGAGTGGCATGGGCCTTAAAGACTAATCCGGTATGGCTATTAGTCATATGGAACTTATGAAGTATCCATAATTCATTATTGAGGTACGTTTTAGTCATGGGGCCATTAGTTTATGACCTCTATTGCTTTTATAATGATTGTTTTTTGTTTTTATACACAGATTTTGTCTCTTTTGATTCCAGAATATTGCCTCATCACAGACCTCAGCACCAGTATCTACTTCATCTTCTTCTGTATCCTTGAAACCAACAGCTGGACCACAAATGACCTGTATAACAACAATGACATCTGAGCAGGTAAAACAGAACTTTATCTTAATCCTCTGGCACAGAGATATGAACAGTAGTCAGCACTGTCAGGAATGCATGCATAAAATGTGCTTCATTATCACAACAATTTTCTGCTGAAATATTTAACTCTAAAATAAAAAAGGCATAGCAAGTAGGTAACAGGAATTATTTAAAGGCGCTGACAAAGGTTGAGGTATTGCCGAATAAGGGAGATCTTACAGAACAAGACGAGGGGCAAATGCTGAATGCTAAAGAGAAAATAAAGGAGTGTCTGATTAACATGCACGAGTTTAGAAAGATTGCTGTTAAGCAATTGTTTTTTTTAATAATAACTCCAGAGTACAAATGTTTTAGCACAACATCTTAGGCAACAGAATGCAGAAAGGCTTGTTGCCAAACCTAGGGAGCCTATAACAGGAAAAAATAACCAGAGATCCTGTAGAGGTATTAGAGATATTTCAGAAATTGTATGAAAATTTGTATAAAGCAGATAAAGGTGAAAATCAAGAAAGAGCACAATTGGAAATGTTCTTGTAAGAATTAAATATGCCAAGATTAGATGTAGATGAGGCTCAACAATTAACAGTTAAGACAGGAGTAGGTGAGCAAAAATGGTGATATATAATCAGTCTGCAGGAAAGTCTCCATGAATAGATGGTATTCCTGTTGAAGCTGGGAAGCTAGGAGGGAAGAAAGTGATAACGATCTGAAATATTTTGTTTAACAGTATTTTAAAAAGAGGGGAAACACCAACAGACTGGAAGAAAGCAGTGGTGGCTGTAATAACTAAAGATGGTAAAGACCCATCAAATCCAGCTTCATATAAGCCCATTTCAATTTTAAACCATGATTATAAAGTGTTTATGTTTATAATAGCTAAGAAAATGGTAAAGGTGTTGCCTAAATGAATAGATATGGGTCAGTGTGATTTTGTGGAGGGAAGGCAAACATTTGACAGCATTAGTAGAACAGTGATGATCCAGAGGGAAGCAGAATGGAAAAAAATACCAGTATTCTTGGTGGGATGCAAAAAAAGCATTCAGCAGAGTATGCTGGGATTTTATGAGGAGGACAATAGAGACATCTGTATTTTCTGATACAATAATAAAGTTAATTAGCAGGATATATGAGCAAAAATTAAATTGGGAGGGTTCCTGTCTGACAAGTTGTGCTTGAGCAGAGGAACCAGGCAGGGAGTGTCCTCTTTCCCTTTTGTTATTTTACATTTGGAGCCACTGGCAAAGAAAATTGGGACTCAGAAATTCAAGGATATAATTGGTATGCTAATCAAGAAAAGTTGGCTTTATTTGCAGCCAATATTATTTTGTACCTGACAAAACCAGAAAATAAAATCCCAGTGTTGTGGACCATTTTGAAACAGTTTCAAGTATTATATAATTAATAAAGGTAAAACAAATGCTATAGCTGTAACTGTGTACCCACACATGAATTGGTTCAGCAGTACCCATATTTATAGGGATACAGTAAAATAAAGTATTTAGGAGTATGGATTAAAAAGGATTCTGTTATGACAGCTAAGGATATTTGGGAGAAGAAACAAAAGATAAAGCAAAAACTGAGAAACTGTAATGTCTTCTTTATGGATATGGATAGCAAGATACATGCAGTGAAAATGTTTTTAAACCCTTTAGATTTATATACAGTTCTGGCATGTTTTTATAAACCAGATGAGAAGATGAAGGAATTTATTTGGGAGGGCAAGAGGACAAGGGTGAAGTGGGATAAGCTGATCCTTCCAGTAGAACAAGGTGGTTTAGGATTACCTCACTTGAAAGGATGTTTTAGAGCTACACAATTAAGGCTCATATACATAACAGAAGCAGAAAGCTGCAATTCAAAGTGGAAAAGGATGCTGATAAATCAGAGAGGAATTCAATAAATAAGGAGAGATTGTGGTATTTTGGATGCAGATCCTTCAGGAGAATAACAACATCCATATAGATTATTATATTCATGAAGAAGCAGAAAGTATTCTGAGAACTTAAACAACATGAGAATTGAGAAGGGAGATTTTTTTCAATTGCAAGGTCTGCAATTAGGGGTACAGAAAATAGGTAACTGTAGCAATCAATCAGTGGAGGTTAGAAAAGATTGGGAAGAGAAACTGGATATGCAGTTCTCAAAGAAACAATGGTAGGACTTATGTATGGCTTCTAAATATGCAACAAAGTCTGTAAGATTCAAGATTTTTGCTTGAGAATGTTTGCATAGGTATTTTTATACTCCAAGCAGATTCCAAAGAAGTTTTCCTCCAAGAAAGAGGCAACTGGGAATATATGATGCCCTTCCATATCACTCTTGCACTTTTCACCTAAGGGATCTCCTACCAAGCATAACCCATTGTCCAACCACTATACCAAATTTGCAAGCAAAAAAGAAAAAGTAGGTAGCGTCACCAAAGGCAGAACACATCAAAGTACAAAATTCAGAGAAAGAACTTTTCTGCCACCAATCCTGCTAAAAACATGAAAGCCAGTGTGTTTTATTTTATCATTGTTTTATTCTTATTAAAAGTTTTCAAGTTTTTAGCAGGATTGGTGGCAGAACCGTTCTTTCTCTGAACTATACCAAAGTTGTCAGCTGTTATAGGCACCATACATCACATGTATGCTTCCCATGCATGGCGTAGTGCATAAAGGTGACATACAGACACAAACCATCAGAACTTCTTTGCTGCCAGTCCAAGCACCACTATTATCCATCAGTCTGAATGCCCTTTTCCTGTGATGGTTACCAAGCCATTTTTTTCAGATAAGTATCTCGTTGGAGTTTCTTCTGTTTCTTTCTATTCTTGTTTGGCATTGTGTTCATGTCATCCAGAAAGGGAAAATGCCAGTGTGGGAGGCAAATTCCTTATAAATACCATCATGACCAGTGCCTTTTTGTTTAGGCACTTCCCTTAATGATATGCAGTGTTCTATCTGCCAGGCACTTGTGTCTAAGACCATACATAGTTGCCTGTCCTTTTTCCATAAACCTTGAGAACCAATATCTTAAGTTGTTAGCTCGGTGCTATGGTGGAATCCTGCCATCCCATGAGCCAGCTGACTGCCAACAAGGCCCAAAAAAGTCAGGCCCAATCTGGCTGCTGTCCAGCCTCCCCTGTACCTCTCCCTAGAGGCTGGCGAAAGCCCTGATGCCTGTCCAGTGCTTCCTTCTGATTCCACTGCCATGATTCCATTAAAGTCTGGCATGAATCCAAATTTTCCAATGTCCTCGGAGGCTTTTCAAACATCTGTACCTGACACTGAGGTGCAACCTTGGCTGATAATGTCTGTGGGACCAAGGAGGATTCCTCAGATTTTTATTGAGGGAGGAAATTCCTACCACTGTTATAGAGTCACATCAGGGATCTGACCCTCTGAAGGTGTTTTGAGTGGGCATCTAGAGTGCACTGCATATTTATAGACTTTACTGTCCAAGTCACTCTAATAAGCCTTAAGACTGTTTAGTCATGCAACCAATTGGATAATAATGTTGCACAGTAATAATTGGACACCCTTTTAAGGGCCTTTGAGTAGCTGATAAATATTAGCTGGGTGGTGGCAAGTGGTACTACCGTATAGTCTGGGTAATAGGGGCACAGCTGGAGAACCTGTGCCAGCCTTCCCCAGAAGTGTCTGTGTAGTTGTGTAATCTCTTATCTCAAAGCGTGTGTGTGTCAGCTACTTGGGCAGGGACATGAAGCACTGGTTGGACAGAGAGGTTGTTGGAGATTTTAGCTTGCCCAGCTAGGCTGAGATCTGGACCCTATAGCTGTGCCAATGGGGAGTCTTATTGGGGACCTGCAGAGCAAGGGAGCGACCAGCACCAGACTGACTGTGATGTCTGTGTGCTGTTAAGGGAAATTGCACTTTACTGTGTGTATTTGTTATCCTTTCCTTGTATATGAGATGCCCTCTCTGGTGTTAGTGGTGAGGATTGAGGCTCCTTGACTGTTGGGTCAGGGCACGGGCATCACATTTGTGGTGGCAGTGGTTGGGATATCCTCACATTTGTGTTTGGCAGTGGTGGGATATCCACATCACATATTAATTAGTTGGCAAATACTAATGGACTTGTAGTGGTGTGGGTAGAGTGAATCCTGTAGCTTGTGTACAGTGAATTTTGAAGGTGTTTTTGTACTGTAAAACAGCCATGTAGTGAATACTCAAAAGTTCAGATCACAATTATTTTATTTCCTTATTTAGGATAGTTAGTCAGGGTGAGCAGACAGCATGTCAGCAGAGGAGTATGGAAAGCTGACAAGGAGCCAGCTGGCGGAGATGTGCCAGGCTTGGGGACTGGTGCATGGAAACCTGACTAAGGCTGGTTGCAGCCTTGGTTACAGCTGTATCAGAAAACAGCAATCAGGAGGACAATCAGACTGGCAGTGGAGACATAATTCCCCTCAGAGAATGGACAGCTCAACCTTTCTGCAGTGGACTTAAAAATCCAGCTGGAGCTAAAGAGACTTGAGTTGGAGGCCAGGTGTGTGGAATTAGAAGCAAATGAGAGACTGCGGCATTTGCAGGCTGAGGAGAATCGGAAGCTGTTACATCTGCAAGCAGAGGAACAAGAGAGGCAGAGGCAGCATGAGAAGGAGATGCTGACTCTTCACCAGAGTCATGGAGGTAATGGGGAAGGGAGTAAATGGACCCCAGAAGCACAAAAGGTCAGTACATTTCTTCCACAGTTTAAAGAGGGGGATCATTTTGATAGTTTCATTCATATGTTTGAGAGGGTATTATGTAAACAGTATGAAGTTGACAACGGACTCTGGGTACGGTTCCTGACCCCCTTACTCCATGGTAAAGCTGTAACTGTTCCATCCAAAATGTCTGACGTTGCATGTTTTGATTATACTGCTGTAAAAAATTGTCTTTTAGAACTGTTTAAGCTAACACCTAAAACGTATAGGAAAATGTTTCGTGAGCACAGACACAAGGCAGATGAAAATGTGTTTGAATATGTTGCTGATTTGGGCACTTATTTCCATAGGTGGGTGAGTGGATGTCAAGTCACCACTTTCAAAGGGCTGGCAGACCTTTTGGTGAGGGAACAAGCCCTTAGCACTTTGCCTGAGGACATGAGGATCTGGTTAGCTGATAGACAATGTGCTATTTCAGATGAGTTGAGGAAGAAGGGAGACCTATACCTGGCAAGCAGGGCAGCCCTGCACAGGAAGGGGACCCCCAGTACTGCTCATAGGTCTAAAGGAACCCATGGTGGGCAGCACAGACTGCCACAACAGAATCTGCCAGTAGCTGGGGAAGCCACTAGTCCAGGTGCACATCCAGGAGCTAGGGTTAAATGTTTTGAATGCAACCAGTGGGGCCATGTGGCATACAGGTGTCCACAGAGGCAAGGTGGGGAACCAAAGATGAGGGAGCCAGTAAGTGGGAAAGACAAAATGCCAGTAGTAGGTTGTCTTGGGATAACAAGGGTACCTAACTACCACCAGAGGCTATTTCCTATTGTAGTGAATGGCAGAGAGGCCATTGCCAAGAGAGACACAGCCTCTGATATAACCATTGTAAAGCCTGCAATGGTTACAGAGGAGCACTACTTGCCTGGGAAGTTTACTCCAGTCAGGGCTTTAGGAGGGCTCCCATTCCAAATACCTTTGACTAGGGTTCACCTTGTCTGAGAGGGTGGAAAAGGATGCCAGCAAGTAGGTGTGTTTGAGGATGTACCTGAAGATGTCCTGATAGGGAATGATTTTGATAGTGCAGTACCCTGTGCTTGTGCAGTTACATGCAGTCAGGCTTAGAGACAAGCAGGTAAGTCTGGTAGCCTGGGGGAGACCCAAACAGACTGCATACTTGCAGCCCAGACTGCTGAGGTGGTTACTTCAGGGAGTGAGCTATGCTGTAGCAATGAGACTGAATGTGAACCACAGCTGCTTGTGGATACTTATGGTGACTGCAAATGCAGAGGTGAGTAGTAGTACCCAGGCTGACAGTGAGGCACCACTGTCAGAGGATGCCAGACTTCCTGTGGAAGGGGAGCTGGGAAGGATTACAAGGAGAGAGTTGATACAGGCTCAGCTCTCAGACCCTACATTGCAAGGCCTGAGGCAGGTAGCTAGGGAGGCATATGATTCTCAAGGAAAGGGGGAATCTGTATACTGGGACAAAGGGTTAGTATACAGAGAGTGGACCCCTGAGGGAGGGCTAGAATGTGAGAGAGTACAGCAGTTGGTAGTGCCTAGAGCCTATCATCTGGCGCTTCTAGCTCTAGCCTATGATATTCCCTTTGTAGGTCATATGGGCATAAAATGTACAAAGAGGTGTATTATGCAGAACTTCTATTGGCCTGGAATTTCCAGAGATGTAATAGGGTGCTGCAGGACCTGTGAGCAGTGCCAAAAGGTAGGTAAGGCAGGAGACAAGGCGAGAGCTCCTTTGATGCCTTTGCCTGTGATTGAGGAGCCATTTCAGAGGGTAGCTATGGATATTGCGGGTCCTCTGAGTACCCCAAGTTCCACAGGAAAAAAGTATATCCTCTTGGTAGTGGATTATGCTACACGATACCCTGAGGCAGTAGCTTTGTCCTCCATTGAGGCAGAGAACGTGGCAAATGCTTTGTTAGAGATTTTCAGCAGGGTAAGTTTCCCAAAAGAAATGCTGACTGACAGATGTGCCAATTTCATGTCAGAACTGCTGGCTTTTCTATGGAAGTCCTGTGGGTGAAGCACATGAAGACTACCCCCTACCATCCCCAGACTAATGGTCTTGTTGAAAGGTTAAACTCTACAATCAAGTCCATGCTACGGGCATTTGCAGATCAGTTTAAGAGGGAGTGGGACAAATATTTGCCCCATCTGTTGTTTGCTTACAGAGAGGTTCCCCAGGAACCCACAGGTTTTTCACCCTTTGAGTTGCTGTATGGGCATATGGCCAGGGGACCTCTAAATTTAATTTGAGATGAGTGGGAAGGTAAGTGCAAGTTTCACAAGGAGTCTGTTGTAGCATACGTCCTAAACCTCAGGACAAAGCTCAGGGAAGTCATGGGCTGGGCCCAGGAGAACCTGGCAGAAGCCCAACAACAGAAAAAGGTGTGGTATGACAGGAATGCTCGAGATAGAGAGTATTCTGTGGGACAGCAGGTAATGGTTCTCATTCCTGTCAGACACAACATGCTGCAAGCAGCTTGGGAGGGACCCTACAAGGTGGTAAGAAAGGTAACAGATGTTAACTACATGGCGGAACTGCTAGGCAGAAGGCAGGAGCACAAACTGTAGCATGTTAACATGATGAAACCTTACCATGATAGGGAGGCCCTTGTGCTGAGCATTTGCAGTGGATTGCAGGAGGAGTCTGAGGGAGATCTGGGGACTGATCTCCTCAGTGAGGCTTGGACTGATACCTCAGTGGAAGGGGTAGCAATGTCCCAGCAGCTATCCACTACTCAGGTTTGATAAATCCGATAAGCGTTACAGGAATTTGGGGACATGTTCACTGGGAAACCAGGGTTCACCCACCTGGTGCAGCGCCAAGTGGATACAGGACCCCAAAGGCCTATTAGGCATGCCCTTATAGGGTGCCTGAGAGAGTCAGACAGACTCTGAGGGAGGAGGTACAGGAGATGTTGGAACTAGGGGTGATTCAAGAGTTTAACAGTCCCTGGGCCTCCCCAGTGGTGCTGGTGCCAAAGAAGGATGGCAGCACCAGGTTCTGTGTGGACTACAGGAAATTAAATAGTCACACAGAGTCGGATGCTTACCCCATGCCTAGGACAGATGAGGCCCTAGAGCAGCTGGGTGGGGCTAAGTATCTTACAACCATTGATCTTACCAAGGGTTACTGGCAGGTGCCCTTGACTCCTAGTGCTAGAGAGAAGTCAGCCTTTGTGACTCCTTTGGCTTGTATGAGTTTACAAAGATGCCCTTTGGGAAGAAGAATGCCCCAGCAACTTTCCAGAGGCTAATAGATTGTATCCTAGCAGGAGCAGGAGGGTTTGCCCTTGCTTACCTAGATGATATTGCCATCTACAGCCATTCCTGGCCAGAGCACCTTCAGCATGTCAGGGAGGTGCTGGGCACACTACAGAGGGCAGGGTTAATCGTTAAGCCAAGCAAATGTCATGTGGGTATGGCAGAGGTCTCCTACCTAGGACATAGAGTGGGGAGTGTTAAGATAAGGCCAGAACCTGCCAAAGTGGAAGCCATTCAGGCATGGCCTGCACCTGTGACTAAAAAGCAGGTGAGGGCATTTTTAGGGACAGCAGGGTACTACGGAAAGTTTATCCCCAGTTATAGTACCATACCTGCTTCCCACACAGACCTGACAAGGAAGAACAGGCCAGGTAAGGTAGTGTGGACCCAAGCGTATGAGCAGGCATTCCAGAAGCTTAAAGAAGCTTTGTTTGGAGCCCCTGTGTTAGCCAGTCAAGATTACAGCAAAGAATTTGTTGTGCAGGTGCATGCTTCAAACCATGGGGTGGGGGCTGTACTTAGCCAGATTTCTTCAGAGGGGGAAGAGCACCCAGTGGTTTATCTCAGTGGTAGGCTCCAACCCAGGGAGGAATTCTATGCAGCTGTAGAAAAGGAATGTCTAGCCATAGTGTGGACATTGCAGAAACTCCAGCCTTATATGTATGGAAGGAAATTCAATGTTATGACAGATCACAACCCCCTAATATGGTTAAACAGAGCTAGCCAGCAAAATGCCAAGTTGCCAAGATGGAGCTTGGGGTTGCAAGCATATGATATGTCAGTGTAGCACCGCAGTGGGATTAGCAATTCCAATGGAGATGGGCTGTCAAGATTGGGAATGGGGTGAGGTACACTCAAATAGGCCTAACCCTCTCAAGCAGCATTTCTCAAGGGTCACTTGAAAAACTAGCTTGAGGTCTCCGGGGGAAGGGGGGGTGAAGACTGGTAGAGAAGGGTGAAGGCTGCCAGCCTAGCCAGGTAGAATTTTGCAGATAATTCTGTCAGTTGTAAATATGAATGTAAACTACAGGCTTGTTGTCTTAAATGTAAAGAAATACTGTTACATGTGGAACTGGAAATAAATGTGACAACAGTGCACTGTACTGACCAAAGTAAAACATGTGGTGACCCTTTGAAGTAGACAGTGGTGCCGAAAAGTCTAGATGAAGAAATTCTTTCTGTTGCTTTAAACAAGAATTTAAATTGCTAGATTTAAACATGCAAATGTATTTTTATTGCTGTGTGCCTGACCAGCTGCAAGATAACAAAAGGGAGATGTTAAGAATGTAAATGCAGTTAATGTGTAGCCTGGGAACACCAGGAAAGTGAAATAATGATGTAATGTTTATCAGAACTGCAATTTCAATTTAAACAGAGAGAATCAGAAGGCATTAAGCATTTTTGTCTTGATCATCCAACTCACAGCACTCTGCCTGTTGTCTTATGTACGTTATCTTAGACTTGTGTTTTCTTTTAGAGATAGCTAGAACTAGAAATATTAGAGTAAGTGTTTTTCTGTGATGTCAGAACTGTACTACTGAATTATTTTAAGTATTTCTGTGTGATCTCTGAACTCTTGACTAGCACTGACTATGTAGTAGAAAGTATTGTCTTGTGGATTTAATTATTTATTATTAAATATTTTAAAAACCTTTTAAATGTGGCTGGTTTGTGCAGAGATAATTTAAGCTCTAGAGTACATTGCATATTTATAGCGTTTACTGTCCAGTGTCACTCTAATAAGCCTTGAGACTGTTTAGTCATACTACCAATTGGATAATAATATTGCACAGTAATAATTGGACACCCTTTTAAGGCCCTTTGAGGAGCTGATAAATATTAGATGGGTGGTGGCAAGTGGTACTACCATATAGTCTGGTAAAAGGGGCACAGCTGGAGAACCTGTGCCAGTCTTCCCCAGAAGTGTCTGTGTGGTTGTGTAAACTCTTATCTCAAAGTGTATGTGTGTCAGCTACTTGGGCAGGGACACGAAGCGCTGGATGGACAGTGAGGGAGCTGGAGATTTTAGCTTGGCCAGCTAGGCTGAGATCTGGACCCTATAGCTGTGCCACTGGGGAGTCTTATTGGGGACCTGGGGAGCAAAGGAGCGACCAGCCCCAGAGTGACTGTGATCTCTGTGTGCTCTTAAGGGAAATTGCACTTTACTGTGTGTATTTGTTATATTTTCCTCATATATGAGATTGATGTTAATGATGAGGATTAAGGCTCCTTGATTGCTGGGCCAGGGCACGGGTGTCACATTGGGATTTATGGTTTCCACCATTCCCATGCTCCCTCTCACCAGGCTCCATATTAGGAAACTTCAGTGGTACCTCATATTGGTATGGCTTCAACATTGCCATGCCCTGGAGTTCCATGTTTCTTTCTTGTTTGACTCAAGATCGAGCTTCACTGGTGGATTCATCAACTCTCTCTCAGTCCAAAGTTTCCTTTTCAAGCTACAGTTCCCCACTCAAGATCTTTTAATGGATGCCTCAGACAGGCAGTGGGGTGACTCTTTTGCCCCTAAAGGGCCAGAGTCTCTGGTCTCCTTATCAGAGGTCAGAATACATGAACATAAAAGAGATGAGGGCTCTACAAGCTTTTCATTCCCTATTTCATCCTGAACCCACAAGGTTTTCACAAACCGTACCCAAGTGATGTTGTATGTCAACATGCAAGGGGGCATGAGGTCCTATCTTCTTTAAAGGCTAGCTCTTCAGGTTTAAGATCTAGCTATTCAGTATCAAGTGACTCTTCAAGGGGTTTACATTCCCTCAGCGTGCAGTCTCATGGCAGACTGTTTGAGCAGGTCCAGAACATAAGCTCACAAATGGATGCTTCACCAACATTTGTCCCTGGATATTGTCCATTGATGGGGTATTCCTCAGGTAGATCTTTTCACCTTCCCTGTGAACTGCACTCTAATAAGTAATGCAATTCTGAAGAAATTGTGGCATTCCTGAGTTTTATTTCCTCATTTATTTACTTCAATGACTGTTTTTAAAGCGACCGGCACAGATTTTCTACTCTGCATACAGGATCCTTCAGAAAACTGAACAGGGTGCATAATAAAAGTCAAGTAGGTAGCTTCCAGATGTTCACAAACCAGAAATACAACCCAACACAGGGTCAAAGAGATAACAAACAGACTATTCCAACCACTGCACCTCAAGTCACCAATGCAACGAATGTCTGGTCTAAAAAACAATTTATTCAAGACTGAGCGCTTTCACCATCAATATGGCATCATCAGAGTCATTTAAAGTACTGACAGGTAATACAATATATAGTCTCTCACATACCACCACCAATTATTCATGACATCATAATTGAATCAATGCAATTGACTCACCCAATTGAGTTCTTGATGTTAAAAATTAACCCTGTACCCCCTCCAAGTAAATACAGAAAACATAACACTTGCATGAATGAAATCACTATACTGAAAAATATGAACATTTAGACATTCAAAATTCATTTGGTAGAAAAACATATGAACATTTAAATATTCAAAATTCATTTAGTAGAAAAACACCTGTTTCCATTTGTAACAGTAAGCAACCTATGATGTAGCTGATTTGTGTTTCAAAACTGGCTTCAAAGAAATGTTGTCATTGAGACCTGGATATCTCATGGCATTCAATCTCAATTGCCATTCAGTTTCCAAAAGGGCAACCCTGTTTTTAATGTCACCCTCCACACCAAAATACACTCTGTCAACTACAAAAAACAGGAATTTACTGAAGTTAGGACAGTGGCTGCTGTGTAAGTACAACGCATTGTGCACATCTTTTTTCTTGATAGATCTAATGTGCTCCATGACCCTGTCCCTGAGCCTTCGACTAGTCATTCCTACGTAGAAGGAGTCACAGGACAAACATGAGGCCACATAAACTAAATTCTTGGTACTACAACTACATACCCCTGGACAGGCCAAAGTTATTCTAAACCCAAATACACAAATGTAGGCCCCTTCAGCAATAAACCTACATTTGCAAGACCCACATTTTGTCATCCTCGATCTAGATTGCCTACAATCCTTCTCCAAAATAGCTTTAACATTTTTTCCTTTGCTAAACACAATCAATGGCTTAACCCCAATAATATTCTTGATGTCCATACTCAACACATTAGTCCGTGCACTCCGCAAACATGCACAAATCTCATCAGATTTATCATTAAACTGTAAAACAAAAGCTGGACCATCTAACCTGTTGTCCACCCTTCTCCCCGCGGCTTCCATCACCTCAGAGCCAACGCCAGTTTTGAGTATTGGCGAATAGATCAAACCTCTTTTTCTATAAACTTCCCTTTTGATTTTCAATAATAGCTCTAATGGATAGCCACGGTCCACAAACATACCTATCAACTTATACATTTCTTCCCTAAAGACAACATCATCACTAGTAAGCCTGGAGATTCATAGCATTTGGACCTTGGCCACCCCTTTCCTCTGGTGAAAAGGGTGACAACTCCCAAAATGCAGCAGTGAGTTGAAGTAGCTGTCCTTTCTAAAGATAGTACTCGATAAGCCAGATGCTGTTTTAACAATGGAAATGTCTAAGTAGTTAATACACTCCTTGTTCCACACAAAGGTAAACTTCAAAAACCCCGTGGTAGTACCAAGATAGTTAACAAATTCACTTGCACTAGTTTCATCTCCCTTCCACAAGATGAGTAAATCATCTAAAAACCTGTTGATGTAATGTGATCCTATCTCGCCTACATTCTCTACAGATGGGTTCGGAGCTGATCCTCGGCTCCAACTCGGCAGCTATACAATAGAACGCAGTCTCTTATTGGCTGAGTTACCTCGTATCCCAGGATGCACCACTACTGCTTTCCCAGATCTCGTTTGCCGCTTCTGAAGCATAGACGTGGTCTTGGACTTGGCTGAGCTGAGTGCCTCTTAGTGACATTATTTCTGTCAAATTTTGTGCTTATTACACCTTCCTTTGAGGAAGCCCTATCTTCTTCTTCTTCCCCTTCGAGGAAGAAAAAATCTTCGGCTCCGACCAGCTCGTCGGATCCGGCAGCAAAAAAATCACGGCAGGCTTCTCCGTCGGCTCCACGGACTTCGGAGCTGAGGACGGAACGGTCTGCCTCGATGTCTCCAGCCTCGACTCCTCTGGCTTCGGAGTCGAGAGCTCGGGCGTCGAGAGGCGTCATCTCCATCGGCTCCACTGCCTTCGGAGCTGATGAGGGTTGCCCACTCAGACTCTTCCCCTTCGGTGCCGAAGTCCCCATCAGCTCCGAGGGAAATTGCAGTGGTAGTGGAATCTCCGTCGGCGCCGATACTTCTCGAACCCATACAGAGCCGGTCCCCCAGTCTTTCGGAGCCGGCTGAGAAGTCGACTCGGACCCGGTCGGTCTCTTCTCGGTCGTCGAGGATGTCTGATTCGGATGTAGACAGGGTGCTTCAAAGGCTTTTTCAGTCTCCGGTCTTTCAAAAGTTGATCTCGGCTCCAGCCCAGTCGGCTCCAGAGCCGGTTTCCCACCCTGCTATCTCGGTTCCTCCTCCAACAGCTTTGGTGCCGTTGGAGTCAGTGTTGGTGGAGCCGGTGGAGGTTGTCTAACTCCAACCCAGCCCTTCGGGTCGGGGTTCGGTACGCGGACCTCCTCTGTCGGCCCCGGGGGGGACGCTTCGGGACCGATCCTTTCGGTTCCGAGCCTCCCTCTCGGTGCGTCGGCGGCGGGAGTTCCGACTGCTGTTGTGGCCTTGGGGGTTGAACCATCCCAGGACTCTGGGGGTCCCGCCTTCAAGGCCATGAGGAGTGCCTTGGCCAAATCCTCTCTGGCCACTTCTACCATCTCACCACCACCTTCCCTTGGCACAGAGACTGGCTCCTTTGCAATCCCCCTGTCTCATGACAGCGGAGCCCTTGAGCCTGAGGTTACCCCCATCGGGTTCCTTCTTCCTGGAGGTCCCTCAAAGCGTCTTGGAGGAACCTCCGAGGAAGAAACAGTGCAAGAGGAAGCACGTCGACTCCCCTGATGAGTCTCTCACCTCGGATACCGACCTCGATGATGCGGAAGGGTCCCCCAAGTCGTCCTCGGATGATGTATCCTTTGCGGACATCTTGGAAATCCTTAAGCAACGAAGTGACTGGCAGTCCAAACCCCCTTCTGCTGAGGAGTCGGTTTTCCTCAAGGCCTTCGGGGCTCAGCCAGCTCAGCCTCCTGGGTATCTCCGCCTTTCGATGAGCTTCTGGATTTGATCTCTCGAAGGGCGTGGGAACACCCGGACTCTTTTGAACCGGTGCCAGCTCGCCCCAATAAATTCCTTTCGGCACCCCCTGATAAGAACTTTCTTTCAAAAGGTGTGGCTGTAGATGCCTTGGTGGTGGCATCTGCCACCCAGCAAGATGTGGCAGAGGCTTCAACGTCCGTCCATCCTCCTAATAAGGAGTCTAGGAGCATGGATCGGTACGGGAAGCGTGCCCTTACTTCAGCTACCTTTACACTAAGGTCTCTGAACTACTTGACGCATTTCACGAGACTGCAGAGGGATCTGGTCAAGGAGCTTTCGGATACCCTCTCTGGTAACTTACCTGAGCAGTTGGCCCAGACGGTCAACTCCCAGTTGGCTACCCTGTCCTTGTTATCCAACTCGTCCATGAGGCTCATTTCTTATGCAGCCGAAGGAGCGAGCAGAGTGGCGGGAACAGGTGTTGCTCTACGGAGACAAGCCTGGCTACGCCTGTGTCACTTTGCGGAGGCCTTTAAGTCTTCCTTTGCCGACGCCCCCTTTGATGGGTCCTCTCTGTTTGGACCCAAGGTAAAGGACACTTTGACTCGCTGCGAACAGGAGGGTAAGACTTTAACTGCCGTAGGGGCCCGGTTTTCCACTCCCTTCAGACCTTATCCCAAGGCTCGAAGAGGAGGGAAAATGTGGTTCCGTAAGTCTCAAAAGCCTTACTCGTCACAGCAGAGCGATTCCCCTTCTAGAGGCAGAGGAGGGGGAAATTTTTCAGGGAGATGCCGTCCCAGAGGCGGCAGAGGCCCCCGCAACACTGGAGACCGCGAGTCCTTTCGTGGCTCCTCCTCCTTCCAGCATCCCTGAAGGAGTGCCCGACTGTGCAGCTCCGGAGCCAGTCGGGGGTCGTTTTTTGAGGCACCTAAAGGCCTGGGAAAATATCACTCAGGACCAATGGGTGCTCCGAATCATCGTCAGAGGTTACACCATTCCCTTCTCTCAACCCCCCCACCATCCCAAAGAATCCCGGACCTGCCACCCAGTCAACGGGATCTCGCAGATCAGGCCGGATCAGGGACTTACTCAAGATTCTTTTTGGTACCAAAAAAGACCGGGGACTTGAGGCCCATTTTGGATCTCAGCAAGTTAAACCGATCAGTGAAAAAGTCCAAATTCCGGATGGTCACCTTGCAATCCATTCTCCCGCTTTTGGAGAAAGGTGTTTGGATGTGCTCCATAGATCTCAAAGATGCCTATTATCACATTCTGATAGATCAGGCGTCAAGGAGACACTTGCGCTTCAGCCTAGGAGACAGTCATTTCCAGTTCCGTGCACTGCCCTTTGGTCTCACCACAGCCCCCAGGGTGTTCACCAAATGTTTGGCGGTGGTGACTGCTCACCTGAGAAGTCTAGGATTCCAGGTGTTTCCATACCTAGACGACTGGCTCCTAACTGCCACCTCCAGGCATCTACTCTTGAAAACTCTAGCAGCCACCATCTCTCTAGGCAACTCCTTAGGAATCACCTTCAATTGGACAAAATCTGTATTGCTGCCATCACAGCGTATTCTGTTTATTGGTGCAGAAATAGACTCAAGGCAGATGCGAGTCTATCTTCCTGCGGAAAGGATAGCAACGCTGCAGTTTCAGGTTCGGGCGTTACTCCTCAGACGTCGCGCTCCAGCGAGAATGGTCCTGCAGCTGTTGGGTTCCATGTCAGCCACCATTCTTCTGGTCCCCTTGGCAAGAGGATACTCCAGTGGCTCCTCTCAGTCCAGTGGTCTTATCAAGACCTTCCACTCAGTCACCACATATTGATCACAGAGACGTGCAAACAGGATCTTCGTTGGTGGCTTCTTTCCTCCAACCTGGATCAGGGCGACCTTCGCTCCCCATCCCCCTCGGCCACGTTGACTACGGATGCCTCCCACACAGGGTGGGGGGGACGTTATCTGGACAGGTCGGTCCAAGGCACGTGGCACTCCGACGAGAGTCTTCTCCACATCAAAATCCTGGAAATGAGGGCGGTGCTTTTAACGTTGCAAACACTGCACGATCACCTCCCCCAGGGTACGATTGCCATTCAGTCCAACAACATGTCGGTAGTCTGGTACTTGAACAAGCAAGGAGGGACCAGGTCTTACCCACTTTGAAGAGAGGCCATGAAGGTATGGGATTGGGCGATTGCTACCAAACATTTCCTAGTGGCAACACACATTCCGGGGAAATCCAATGTGATAGCCGACAGACTGAGCAGGACTATTCTCTCCCCTCACGAGTGGTCCTTGAACGACAGAGTGGTAACACAGATTTTCATGAGATGGGGAGCTCCATGTTGCGATCTTTTCGCAACTCCCCTCAATGCAAAATGCCAGCAGTTCTTCTCTCTCACCCCAGTTCTGGGGGAGATCCCCAAGGATGCTCTAGTCCAAGCTTGGCCCCCCGGTCTGCTATACGCTTTTCCACCAGTTCCCCTTCTCCCCAAGGTGATTCAGAAGGCGATTCGCTTGGAAAGCAAAATGATTCTAATCGCCCCATACTGGCCTCGTCAAGTCTGGTTCCCCTTTCTTCACAAATATGCATTTGAGGGTCCCTGGTTCCTGGACCAAGTTCCGGACCTCTTGACGCATCAGTCAGGACAGCTCCATCAGTCCCTCCATTCATTGAAGCTAGCAGCTTGGCTACTCCTCTTCCGACCATAGTCAGGAGACATTCTTTCGACCCTGAAGTCATGCATATTTTGTCCTCAGCCCACAAGACTTCTACTAAAAAGATGTATAGCAGTAAATGGAAGAGGTTTGCTATTTGGACCCAACTCCGAGGATTAGACCCTATGACAGCCTCGGTGTCAGAGGTTCTGAAGTTTTTAACTTCCCTGTTCAACCAAGGTTGTTCGGTGTCTACCATCAAAGTTCATTTGGCGGCTATTTCCAATTTTCACGAGAGCGTAGAACCACCTTTAATGAGCAACAAGTTGTGCAAAGCTTTTATTAAAGGAGCTTGGCTTCTACGGCCCCCTATATCTCATCCTGCACCACCGTGGGACCTTAACGTAGTGTTAGGTGCATTAACCTCATCTCCCTTTGAGCCGGCAGCAACCTGTGACTTAAAATTTCTTTCTTGGAAGACTGCTCTTCTAGTTGCTATTACATCAGTCAGGTAAGTTTCAGAACTTCAAGCCCTATGTGTCAAACCACCATACCTGGTATTTCACAAGGATAGATTATCTCTTAGACCAAACCCATCCTTTATACCAAAGGTTTGTTCTAACTTTTGTTTGCAACAATCACTGGAATTACCGGTCTTTTTCCCTAAGTATTCAAACAGAGCTGAGTATACCTTTCACAGCTTAGACGTGCATAGACAATTGCGTTTCTATTTGGACAGGACACACCAAGCACGAAATTCAGATCAACTGTTTGTGTCCTTTTCGGATAGTAAATTGGGCAAAGCCATCACAAAAGTCACTATTGCCAAGTGGATCAGAGACTGTATCAGTCATATTTATCTCATTTCAAATAAGGAGCTTACAGTTCCAGTGAAAGCTCATTCTACCAGGGCTATGGCCACTTCGGCAGCCTTTCATTCCAAGCTCTCTATTAGTGACATTTGTGCGGCTGTCACGTGGTCTTCTCTACACACCTTTATTTCTCACTACAAATTGGATGTGGCATCTAGGGGTCGAGCTTCCTTCGGTTCCACGGTTCTCAGGAGCGTTTTCCAGTGAGCCACCCAGGAATTAGGTGCTAGGGACGCTGTCCCATCTGTAGAGAATGTAGGCGAGATAGGATCACATTACATCTTTTAGTTATGTACTTACCATAACTTTAGATGTATGGGATCCATCTCGCCTACATTCCTAATAACCCACCCTCCTTCCCCCTGCCTTGTAGGCCAGAAGAGACCGGACGATCCGAATTAAACTTCTTCCTCTCTTGAAACACCTGGCAATGTTAAAACAACAGTCTATGTGTGTGTGCATGTGTGCGGACAAACAAGATCTGGGGAAGCAGTAGTGGTGCATCCTGGGATACAAGGTAACTCAGCCAATAAGAGACTGCGTTCTATTGTATAGCTGCCGAGTCGGAGCCGAGGATCAGCTCCGAACCCATCTGTAGAGAATGTAGGCGAGATGGATCCCATACATCTAAAGTTATGGTAAGTACATAACTAAAAGTACATCAGCTTTCAGATGTTCATTGTGTTTCACTGTTGCAGTTATGACTGTAGGGGTTCTCCCCTGCCGGCAGGCAGCCCTCGGTCAGCCAGAATCCCAAAATCTGGGTCTGGCGTCGGCTGTTCAGCCATGCTCCCTGACGTCAGAGCGCCAGGAGTACAAAGCTGACAGCCGACGCCATCTTCTCCAGTCTTTCTTGCCGTGTGGTGATAGCAGTTCGCATTTGCCGGTCGGCAGACTCCTGACAAATTTTAGTGATATACTTCGGTCCAAAGACTTTCTTCTCCACTCAAAGCTAAGTACCCCGTTGGGGAAACTTTTTTCTTGCTCCACTCCGATGTCAGAAAAAGTTAATAATTGCATTTCATGTGGGAAGCAAATACCTCATAAGGATTTTCATTCTTACTGTATTCCTTGCTTGGGCCCTGACCACGACATAGCTAGTTGTCGGTTTTGTGCTAGATTCAATCAGCGTACAATTAAGCGAAGGTACGATTTTGCTTTTCATTACTTCGGTAGGCGCTTTAACTACAAAATGCCGTCGGATACGGTCCCGGCTACCGGAGTTCATAAACGTCGCAAGGATAAAGACAGGCCTCCGAGATCCAAATCTGATGATAATGCACAAGCCGAGCCAGCTTCAGGTTCGGCCGTCGTCAGTGAGGTGCTTTTGCAGCCCCTGTCGTCGGCCATTTCAGAACCGATGGCCGAAACGGACTCTCATGAGGAGCCAACCAGGCATTTAAATATTTCTGTTGCAGGACCTTCGGACAATGCTCCTTCAGATGGGTCCGGAGCCGCTGTGCAGGTACCGGCTTCCGATGGGGTTTTCAGGCCTACTCAGCTACTAATAAAGGCAAAGCCAAAGACAAAGGCAAAGACTCCTTCAAAATCAAAGACTTCTACACAAGCTTCTTCTGAACCGGCTCCCAAGTCACAGAAGCAGTTACTCAAGATGGCGGAGGATTTGATTACTATGATTAGGGGGTTCTCATCCCCCTCCAGACAAAAGGCCAAGGCAGGATATTTCTTATGATTCCTCTGATCAGGCTTCTGTTTCCTCAGTTTCTTCTTCTGATCAGGAATATTCTTTCCCTCCTTGTGAGGATTCTGATGCTGAAGAATCCATTCCTTCAGCTTCTCCCCCTGAGGATTTCTCTTTTGGGGAAACTTTGTATGAAATGAGGGAACATTTTCACTGGGAAGGACAGGAGTATTCGGAATCCAAAAAAAGGCTGAGGGAGTTTCTTCTTCTTCCCCAACATAGACCCCTGGCTATCCCTCCTGTTTTGGATATTGTGGATGATGCCTTTTCGGAGGCTAACTTAACCCCTGACTCTTTTCCTCCTGCTCCTGTGAAACCTGATGGATATTACAGGGTTCCTGATTCCCATCAGTTTTTATACAAGAACCCTTCTGCTGACCCTGAAACCATTTCCCAGGGTCCTAAGGGAGCTAAGGCTGCTTCTGCCAAAAATCCTACTCCTACTGAAAAGGATTCTCGATCCTTAGAAAGATGGGGCAAAAAAGTGTACACTTCTGCTACTTTGTCCATTAGGGCTTTACACTGTCAGTCTCATATGTTTAAATACCAGCAATTTCTATTGTCTGTCTTAAAACAAAAGCTTACTTCCATTTCTGCCTTTGCAGAGGATAAGGAATTACATGATTTATTGCATGCCACTGAACAGGTTGGGAAGCATGGTTTACACTGTGGATTTGATGCCTTGGAGGCTTCTTGTAGGGCTGCGGCCTCTGGCACAGTCATTAGGAGACATGCATGGCTAAAGGAACAAAATTTACCTGAACAGGTAAAGGCAAAATTATTGGATGCTCCTGTTCAGCCTAATGTTTTGTTTGGATCAAAAGCTGAAGAGGTGATTAAAAAGACAGAGGATAAGGCGAAATCAATGCAAACAGTTAAATATTTCTTACAAGTACAGCCTCCTAGATTTAGCAGGAATTGGCCTTCGAAAAATTGGTCCTTTCCCACTTCAGACAGGCCTCAGAGAGGTAGATATAGACGTTCCAGAGGGATGCCTCAATCACAAGCTGCTTATAGGCCAAGACAGTGGACTGCTTCCACCCCTAGGGGAGGAGAGGACAGGTCTCAATCTCAAAGGAAACAAATTCAATGACTCCCTCTGTGGGGCTACAGGAATTTCCTCCCTGGAAGCCCCTCTCGGAGGAAAACTCTCTCTTTTTTATCAAAATTGGACTCAAATAACCCAAGACAAATGGGTTTTGGATGTGGTTTTAAGAGGTTACAAATTCCATTTTCATACCTTGCCAAGGCCAAGCGGATGGCCAGACCTTCCAAAACATCAATGGACGGAGGCCTTAAACCAGGTGGAAGCTCTTTTGGCTATGAATGCCATAGAACTGGTTCCTCTTTCAGAGAGGGGAAAGGGTTTTATTCAAGGCTGTTTCTAGTCCCAAGGAAGCAAAACTCATGGAGACCCATTCTGGATCTGTCGGTCTTGAACACCTTTCTAGAGATTCCAAAATTCAAGATGCTTACTCTACAGCAGCTACTTCCAATGCTGTCCAAAAATACATGGATGGTAACTTTGGATTTAAAGGAGGCATATTTACACATTCCCATCAGGCAGGATCTCAGAAAATACCTCAGGTTCATAGCCGGATCGAGGCACTTTCAATTCTCTGTGCTGCCCTTTGGATTATCTACTGCGCCCAGGGTCTTCACCAAATGCCTGGCTCCAGTAGTAGCTTACTGCAGACTCAAGGGAATTCAAATTTACCCTTATCTGGGCGATTGTCTAATTCAGGCAGACAGCAAGGATGTCTTACTCCAGCATCTAGAATTTGTACAGAACCTCCTCAAGTTCCTGGGATTCTCTGTAAACATAAAAAAGTCCAATTTGACACCATCACAACAGATAACTTTTCTGGGTGCTCTTCTAAACACCGCAACCCAGATAGTATTTCAGACATCCAAAAAACAATTACAGCTGGCTTCAACTTTCAAAACCTTGGCAACTTTAACTCAGCTATCTGCAAGGAAATTCCTGCAGGCTTTGGGTTACATGGCCTCCTGTATCCTTCTCGTACCATATGCAAGACTACACATGAGGAAAATACAGTGGTACCTAAAAAGTGTATGGTCTCAGCATTGCCACAGTTTAGACATACTGATCTCTGTCCTTCCTTGCCTTCAAAAGGAATTTCTTTGGTGGTCCAGGGCATGTGCTCTAAACAAAGGGAAACCCTTCCGTCTGCCTCCTGCCACTCAGATTCTAACCACGGACGCCTCGGATTATGCTTGGGGAGCCCATTTTCAGGGCAACTGTCTGCAGGGCCTTTGGACAAAGGATCAGAAGCACCTGCATATCAATTTGAAGGAAATGTTAGCCGTTCAGAAAGCTCTATTGGCCTTCAGGAATCTTTTACAACCAGGACAACTACTAATACGGACAGACAACACCACAGTTATGTGGTACATAAACAAGCAAGGGGGATCTCATTCCTACCCCCTTTGCAGACTAGCCATGGATCTATGGAACACAGCTCTAGCTTGCAATCTGGATCTTCAAGCTCAGTTTCTGCCAAGGAAACAAAACTTCCTGGCAGACAGTCTGAGCAGAAACCTTTCGGATCCACACGAGTGGATGCTGGACACCAAAATATTCAGGATGATAACAGCAGTCTGGGGATGTCCTCGCATAGACCACTTTGCATCCCATCTCAATCATCAACTACAGAATTTTTGCACCAGGACTTTCCACAGAGAAGCTTGGAAAGTGGATGCCCTGTCATTCAGTTGGAGGAACCTGTCGGGATTTGCCTTTCCACCTCTTCCTCTTCTTCCACAGGTCTTATTGAAGATAAAACAAGACAAGCCCAAGATGATAATCTTGCTGGCTCCAAATTGGCCTCGGCAGTTTTGGTATCCTACTCTAAAAAACCTATGTCTGGTGCCCCCTTCGGTTTTACTTCAGTCTCCCAACCTTCTGTCCCAACATCAGGGTCAGGTTCCGCACTCTCATGTCAGAACTCTCAGCCTGGTGGCCTGGTTAATCCAGGGCCTTTGATTTCTTCTCTCCTACCCAAGCAGGTTATGGATGTCATTTTAGAAGCCAGACGTCCTAGCACTAGAAAATCTTATGCAGGAAAATGGAAAAGATTTTGTTCCTCGATGCAGGCTCAGGATTCTGATCCTCTTCTTCCCAACATTACTTTAGTTTTACTTTACTTGACAGATCTCTTACATAAGGGTCTCTCTTTCTCTTCCATTAAAATACATGCCTCTGCTATTTCTGCTCATTATAATACAGACCCTCCCATCTTTTCCCACCAGCTCATGCGACAGTTTCTCAGAGGAGCTAAGAACTTAAGACCTCCTAGATCTCCCCCTATTCCTGCTTGGAATCTCAACTATGTTTTGGAAAAATTAACCTTGCCTCCTTTTGAGCCTGCTGCCTCTTCTGACATCAAGTTTTTATCTTGGAAAACAGCAGTCTTGTTAGCCCTACCCTCTGCCAGGAGAGTTTCAGAGTTGCAAGCTCTTATGGCTGTGGAACCTTATATTATTTTTCATGCCTAAGGTGGTTTCCAAAGTGGCTTTAAATCAAACTATCCACTTGCCAACTTTTTTCCCCACTCCTCAAAATAAAGGGGAAAGGATCTTACATTCCTTGGATGTACACAGACAACTATGTTTTTACCTGGACAGAACCAAGGACATCAGAAAATCAGAACAATTGTTTGTTTCTTATGCTTCAAGTTCCCAAGGTAAAGCCATTTCAAAACAGACCATTTCTAAATGGATTGCTCATGGAATCAGATTTTGTTATTCACACCATGGAAAGCAAATCCCAGGGATTATACAGACTCATTCCACCAGAGCTGCTGCCACTTCTGCAGCCTTCCTCAGGGGAGTTCCTTCCAAAGACAACTTAGAGTTCAGTGCATACTTTTTCTAAGCACTACAATCTAACTCTCTACTCTAAGTCTAGGGCAGGCTTTGTCTCTGCAGTCTTGCAGGGCCTTTTAGCCGCCCCTTCTTCTTTATGACCACCTCCCTTTCTTTCAGCTTTGGGATTCTACCCTACAGTCATGACTGCAACAGTGAAACACGATGAACATAGTACAGTTGTGTACACCTACCATAAATGTAGATGTTCGAGTGTCTTCACTGTTGCAGTCTGGGTTTCCCTCCCTCCTCTCCCCTCTTATTTTTACTTTTCACCATTCTTCTGAGGTGTATTTGCAAAGGTTTTGGGACCTTTTTCATTTTGGGGCTCCTGACATCTGGGGCAAGAAAAACTGGAGAAGATGGCGTCGGCTGTCAGCTTTGTACTCCTGGCGCTCTGACGTCAGGGAGCATGGCTGAACAGTCGACGCCGGACCCAGACTTTGGGATTCTGGCCGACCGAGGGCTGCCTGCCGGCAGGGGAGAACCCCTACAGTCATGACTGCAACAGTGAAGACACTCGAACATCTACATTTATGGTAGGTGTACACAACTGTTCTTTCAGATTGAATGTCGGTTATTTTTGGCTAATAATTTCTGCTCATTTCCATACTGATGGACCCCGCACAACCTCAATTGGGGATGTTCTTTTGTAATAATTATTCCTCTCTGAACAGACAACTTTCTCTCTTCTATTCTATTCTATTCTATTCCAGAGTACCAAGTCCTCTGACTTGGAAAGTGGTTGCCCTGTACTTTTCTTCAAAGGGGATGTTTCTGTATGCTTTCACCGACTTCCTCTGTTGCTATGAGTTCTGCACAACATCAGACTGGATTCTTTCAAAATCTTGTTGGTGACTCCCTTTTGGTTCAGACAGTATTGGTTCCTACATCTTTTTCACTTGGCCAGGGGCAGTCACCAAAAATTACCTCACTGGGTGGATTGTCTCACTCAAGACAAGGGGTGTCTTGTCCATCATCACCTGTCCACTCTTCAAATGACACTCTTTGTAGGGTTTTGATCCATTTTAGGTACCACTTTTCTGAAGACGTGCTGCAGGAGGCCAGAAAACCCACTACCAGAAAATCATATATGTCTACATGGAAAAGATTTTCTGTCTGGTGCCTCTGTCACCATCAGGATCCCCTGTCAGTGGAGGTTCCTTGGTTTCTCTCTTATTTGTATGATCTGCTCCATTCTGGGTTGGCATATTCTTCAATTAAAGCTCGCCTCTCAGCAATCCCTGCTTGTTTTCCCTTGCATTTTCCACTGGCCTCAAGGTTTGAGGTCAAGAAATTTCTTAAAAGTGTCCTTCATATCAGACCTCCCAGGAAACCTATTCCACCTTCTTGGGACCTCAGTTTTTTTACTTGAAATTTGACCCAGGTTCTTTTTGAGCCTACTTTTTCAGCTTCCTTACAAAATGTACATGTAAGACTATTCCTTTGGCTCTTACTTCTGGAAAGAGAGTGTCTGAACTTCAGTCTCTCATGGCTATTCCTCCTTTTTTAGTTTTTCATAGAGACAGGGTGTCTTTTCATACTAATCCTTCTTTCATTCCCAAGGTGGTCAACAAATTGTCTGTTAATCAGTCTGTTCATCTTCCTTCCTTTTTTCCTACTTTGCCATCTGCCATTGAGAAGGTTCTTCACACCTTGGATTTGCAGAGGCAGCTCAGATATTATTTAGACAAAACTAATGTTAGTCAAAAATCTGAGCAGCTTTTTGTTTCTTTTCATCCCAGGACTTTGGGTTTGGCTATTTCTGAACAAACCATCTTCTCCTGGATTTCTGAGACCATTTCTTTCTGTTATTCTTTTCATGGCAAATGTGTCTTCTCAACAGTGAGGGCACATTCTGCTAGAGTGATTGCCTCCTTTGGTGCTTTTTTCAAAGGTGTGGATACCATTTCTATCCTTGAGTTTGTTACTTGGTTCTCTGTTATTACTTTCACAAAACATTACAAGTTGGGTATTATTTCCAGGGCCAAGACAGGTCTTCCCAGGGCTGTTCTGCATGAATTTGTGGAGGGTTTCTCTGTGTCTTCCTCCTCCCAAGCTTCCTCTTGAGCTCTTGTACATTTCCTTAGGTGAAGAATACTGCAGGAGTGATATGGAAGCACATAGTACTTTTGTGTAAAATCTTACCATAACAATAGATGTCCTCACTGTTGTATTCACTCCCTCCTTCCTTCCCCCTCTGTCCTGACTCTTGGCCTTGGTTCTTTTTCCCTCCTGGCCAAGGGGCCCTTCTTCCTTTTTTCCTTCTTTGTTTTCCCTTCCTCTTTGTCCCTGAGGATATTTTGTTCCTCCTGGAGCTTTCTTGTTTCTGAATATCTGCATCCATATGCCAACTTTATCCCCTACATCTTGCATGGGGAGCATACGTGTGACATACAACACCTTTAAGAGCTGAGGCTTTTGGGATACTGGACAGATGATGAGCCATCTTTGGCAGGATAGAGGGAATAAGTGTTAACTAAGGAAATAATTTTATTTTTTGAGCTTGTATACAGGATCTGAGTGTCTTGACATACCCCGGGATTCAAGAAGCTTGGCGCAAGGACGGTTTTAGCCTTGCGCTGAGCGTCCTCACTACAGATGGCGCAGCAGCACCATATTAATATGTATGAGGGAGTGCCGCCGCACCCTCGATGTGCACAGGAAATGTGTGCAAGTGCAGGGGGCATGTACAAGTTCTCTACAGAGGCATAAACATGCCCCGACACTTGCAAAACCTACTATGCCTACAAGTAGAACCTGCCCCTAATAGTAAGTCAGTAAGTCAGTGTCCGTGGATACCGAAATGTATGCTAAGTATACAAGAGTGTCCACGAACAGTGAAATAAAATTGAAGTAGTAAACACACAAGCACGTAGTGGAATGTAGAGCCCTGTCCCTAGAACTGTCACAATTAGATTCCCTGTCCCCATGTCCCTGTTATACATCAAATTGCAGCAATAGCGAAGGTGTAAGCAAAGCGCAGCATGTCTGCACATCGCCGTCCTCCGATGAGCGTAGCTTACACATCATATTCATTCAAATAGAGAAAAACATGTGGAATCAACTTGTGTCAATAGTGCAGTGTTTAGAGCATCCGCCTATCACACAGGCAGTCACGTTTCGAGCCCAACAATAGCATCTATCATTTTCCATGTGGAATGAATGTCGTTTTGCCATAAAACCGACATAAGAGTATCGCATGAGATATTTAACGTAAATATAATTCAAGCAAAGTGGTACTGTCATAATGAATAAGGTACTAGTAAGCAGGTGTAAGCACAAATAAGCAGCAGTAAACACATATAAGTACCAGTAAGCAAGTCTGAGTGCACTTGCGCGGGTCTAAGCAGTGCCCAGCATAGGAAATGTATATAAGTATATACAGATAAATAATATATATATATGTATACATATATATATATATATATATATATGTGTGTGTGTATATATATATATATATATGTATATATATCTCTATGAAGAAAGAACAAAGTAACTATACAAAAGGAATGAGAAGGGAATCAACAGCAACCCCAGTATTATAGAGTGCTGTCAGCGGATGTCATATCCAGCTGGGCAGGAGTGAGCAAAGCACTGCTACTCACACCACAGGCAGGATATTTCCAGTGGGAGTAACATTGTTGATTTGCTAAGTCTACTTTACACACAGAGGGTAGTCCCTGGTGGGACTACCCAAAAATTTGATAGACCGATTGGCCTTTCGACCATTACACAAGGAAGGGCAGGTATGTTCAAGGACTAAATGGTGGGAGAGCCTGAGAATACATGGGTTGGGACAACATACGTGTAAGGCCTCTAACGCTCTGGAGAGGGCAATGTGTGGAGGTGTGTCATGGCTGCGATAACAAGTGGACAATGGATAGTATGCGTGTATTTTGAACACGGGTGGGGTGGAGGAACTATGGGTATGAAATTATGGAGCCAGGTGTGCCAGGTTTGGATGGGCTGGTTGTAATTGGACCGCCCCTTGGAGGTCAGCGAGTTTGTTATAGGTATATATACATACACACATGCATGTGTAATACATTCATTCCATTTGCAGACATAAATAACATGAATGTGCCCTTACAAACCTCGACAGTAGATAGAATAATAGGTTGTGCAGAAGAGGGACAGGATGAAACTGCTAAAACGCAGAAATGTGTACAATGTCCGAAGTCAGTGATGTGCTGAAAATAATCAAATGTGAGGACTTTCCCACACATGGAGTCATTCCTGTGATCTGCCTGCTATGGCAACACCAATTACTAAACCGGTCTATTTGTAAAAGAAATATGCTGAGCACGTACATAATTAGGCTCTCATGTGTAACATGTGCGTCACCACATAGTCATACATCTTCATTTATTGTAGTGTCATGTTAACGGGAGTAAGGATGTAATGAAGTTTAGAGTTTAATCTTGACATAAATACATGCGTGCCCCATGTGGGACAACCCAAAAATTGTGAATAGTATTCTTTTGGTCGCTGAAGTCACCAATGTTTGTGGACTAAACGTTTGGGAGTTCTGAGGATACGTGGAGTGAGTCAACCGATGGGATGGGTCTGTAGGAGTAGGGAGTGGCCAATGTGTAGTGGTGAGGATACACCGTGAATCCGACTAGAGAATGGATGACAGCAGTGTTAGGGAGGCATTGGAGTGTGTGTTTGGGGAACCAGGAGCCATGGGTATATGGGTATCTATGCAAATGAAGCAGCACAGCAATAGTGTATTGGTTAGAGCAACCCTCTAACGAACAGACATTCCCGTACCGAATCCCACTGTATCACATACCATTTACCATCAGTAATCCGTACATGAACATATTGCGACATCTGTCCGCTGTATAACCTGCAAAATATCAATTAAAAGTTAACTGGAGTGAAGTGTCAGTGTCATAATGAATAAGGCACTAGTAAGCAGGTCAAGTATATATAAACACCAGTAAGCATGTGTAAGTGCGTTTGCACGGGGTATGTATTGCTTTACAGACACACACACACACACACACACACATATATATATATATATATATATATATATATATATATATATATACATACATACATATAAATACATATATAAATAAATATATATACATATATGGGTATGTGTGTGTGTGTATATATATATATATATATATATATATATATATATATATATAGTTGCATACATATACATATATATATATATATATATATATATATACATATATATATATACACATACATACATATATACATATATACATATATATTATATGTATTATATGTATATATATATATATATATATATATATATATATGTGTGTGTGTGTGTGTGTGTGTTTGCACGTAGATACACGCAGATATACAGCTATGATAGGAAACAGCACACAAGAATGACATATAGTCACAGGCTATGCCAATGGAAGTGAGGAGCCCAAGCAAGAAACATGAAACATGTAGCATGACCTTCCTCTCCCTCCCCCCAGCCAGACACGGGAAACATACACACAAACAATGTAAAGAGTCCACTGCTCCCCAGATCACAGGCAGGATACAAACAGGGGGTACACAGTGCACCCGTGAATTCTAATCTTGGAATACATACTGGGGCATCTCTTGCGGGACACCCCAAAAATTGCCAAGACCAAAAGAAGGTGATAGACCGGCCATTCTGGCTAGGGTGTATACATTCTCGGAATACAAGGGTGAGAAACCCTGATGACCTATGGGCCGAGACAGTTGTATGAAATGGGTCCTGTAAAGTGGAGAGTGGGCAGCGTGTAGTGCTGTGTCCAGAACAGACCAGGACCCAGAATAAGGATGGGTGCTGTTGAGGAGGTGCAGGTGGGGGAACTATGGGTAGCTACTTTAGGGTCTAGGTGTGCAGGTGTTGGCTGATGTGGGCCTATATGGACAACCCTAAGGATGTAAGCGAATGTGTTCATTGGGCAGAGGAGTTACCCAACGAGCAGCCACACCCACTAGGAGTCCCACTGCAGCAAAGTGTAATATATATGGCAAGGAAGGGAATAACCAGATGTAGATGTATATATGTAGAGGTATGTGTGTGTATATCTTCCCATAGCAACATAGAGATAAGCCTGGATACATACCCACATATAAATATATACATATGCAGACACCCATAGACCCATATGTTGTGATATATATATATATATATATATATATATATGTGTGTATATATATATATATATATATATATATATGTATATATATATATATGTATATAGACAGCAAAATATAAATATACATGTATGCATACATATACAGATATATCTGTATATAGTAATGTAAATATATATATATATATATATATATATATATATATATATATATGTGTGTGTGTGTGTGTGTGTGTGTGACTGTAAATATACACATGTATATAGCTAGGATATGATACAGCAGTTACGAGTAACATGTTCACAGGCCGTACATATGGGGGTGAGGGGTCCAGTAAACAAACGTGTAACACATAGAATCAGCCCCCACACCCCACCAGCTAGGCCGGTGAGACATACAGACACACAATACATGTAAACACACCACTGCTTCCCAGACCACTGGCAGGATACTACCAGTGGGAGAGACCTGCCAGGTATAATCTTGAAACATAGACATCGATGTCCCTTGTGGGACACCAAAAATTAATGATCGGAGGCAGTCCCGGTAATGACTTATCAAACCAGCCTGCAGATGTACACGGACCAGTAGGTTGTGCAAGCCTGATAACCCATGGGTCGACACAACGTACGACATGTGTCCCAACACGGGGAGGGTGGGCAGTGTGTAGTGGTGTGTTTATACCCCACCTGCACCCACAGTAAGGATGAGTGCTGTAGAGGAGTGGCAGGTGGAGGAACTATGGGCATGCAATTATGGGCCTAGGCGTGCAGGTGTTGTCTGGCGCAGTCGTATTAGGACCGTCCCTGGGATGTAAGTAGTATTCCAAAATGGGCATAGCTGACGCCCATACCTCTCAACCTCTAAGAGCACATCCACTGGACAGGACATAAACCATTGGGGGAAACAAATAGGGGCCATACCACTGAGCTGTCCCCGATTTCCAGGGATGTACTAGATTTCGACTCGGTTTCTAACTCTGCCCCACTTCCCTCCTAAAACTAGTGACATTTGGAGGAAAGGTGGTGAATTACACGTAATGAATAACGACAACAATTAGGAGTTATAAACATCATTTACCTCAGAAAATGTGTATGAATTCATATGCTCTGAGTCTGTCAATGTGTCAGGTTAATAGCACCAATAATTTAAATGTGTCCCTGATGTTGTTATGCTGTGTCCCTGATTCAGTTTGTATATTTCCCCAATCGTATGAGAGGTCTGATAGGGACAGAAAGCACATATTCTGCTGGCAACCGTAGAATGATGATAGAATATTAGGTATGCAGTAGCATGATTCGGCTGAAGGATGTGGGTTCCAAAACCCAATTACTTGTTTGTATTGAAGACTGTCAGTTCACATGTATTAGCCAGATGGGTGCAGATTGTAAGAGGAATACACCAATAATATGAATCAAACTCTGGACAGGCCACAGATTCTGTACAGTCGAACGGCATGCTGTCACCTAATGGGCAGCCATTCCCGATACTGTAGGCATGTAATTTGATGTAATAGGCATCACAAGGTAATATCGTAGTACTCACTCCCACACAAGGGCGTGAGTGCCAGATGCAAACACCAAATGCACTGCATTTGCAAGTGTGGGAGCAAGTGGGTGTAAGCCTGTTTGGCCGCCAGTATGCGAATATTACACTGGTAAAGCAATGTAGAAGCTAACTGAGTGTAAGAAACTATAACCAGAGGTTAGCATTGTTTAGCACTGCGCAAACCCATGCACACCTGCTCACAACTGCTTTAATGTGCCTTAATCACACCGTATCCAATGGCCTTGTTCTGCCCAGCAACAAAATAAACAGCCTCTGCAAGGCTCGAAACCAGGACCCTGCACACACAGCTATTGTGATTTACCAGTAAGCCATGGCAGATATACAGACATCGGACCTCATATCATCCAGTGCAGTCATTCAGCAGTATAGGAAATGTATTCCATCATGTAGATGTATGTGTGAGTGTTTATGTCCAGCATATAGATACATATATATATATATAGATATATCAGGAACATCCCATGTAGATACATACATATATATAGATATATCAGGAACATCCCATGTGACAACAAAGCATTACAAAGGATTGAAAAGGGAAACACCTGCAATGCCTGTATTATGTAGTGGTGTCGTCCTATGTAATATCAAGACTCCCTCAGACAGACATGTGTCAGTCATACACGCAAACATTTGTACATTGGCCATATGCATCACTCTGTGCATGTTATTTACATTAACACAACATTTCCTGTCCAGTCATTATGTGAGAACAGTACTCTTGCAAGGTGCTGTGTGCGACATCATCATCATGATAAAGGTAAATGAGGTAACCATAGGGGGACTTGTAGTGTTGTGTGTACAATGGGGTCGTCCGGATCACGTGTACCTGGAACATTTAGGAGTCATGTGCATACTAGGATCGTTCGCCTGAGAGACAGGGGTGAGAACAACTGGAGTATGTTGTGATGCCTATTAAAAGGGTTACATGTGTCCAATGGACACGTGCGTGAAATTTACAGCTATGTATGGGGCACATGTTGTTCTAGGAACTGATTGGCCTTTTTGTTTCCGTAGGGTGAGAGTGGGATGTGGGGAAGGAGAGTAGGCATGCTCGTGGAGGATAGGTCGGGTAGGATGACAGACAAGACAGCATACAAGGTCGGTATATGACACATGTGGGGGGATACACCTTGGACGGGGAGGGGTGTTCGGCATTCACAAGCCCATGATCCCCCAGATGGAAACAGTGGGACGGAGGTCCCCAGCCATGGGCAGCCACCACTGCAGCAAAACAGCTGCACAGGTGCAGTGCTGGGGGCTGTCTAGGAGGGGCAGCCTTACCCTGTAAATGTGACACTCTGCCCTTGAGCTGGCGTATCTGGCCTCGAAACCCCTTTTTGAGTCCCCTACACACCATGTCCGGGACTGTATGACAGCGGACATGTCCCTGTCTGGACCTGCTTCCATAGGGGACAAGCCCCATCCTCAGTGGCGGTACCACAAGAAGGTGGTGCATAGCCAACAGTGGTGGGGGTCCAAGGCTGGGCCCCAGATGTGCTGGTGCCTGTTGCCATGGCCAGCTGAAGTGGGATAGGAGGTTCTGCTAGGACCTCCAAACCCATACAGCCTATGGTGTTGCAGTTTAAACACAGATATGGCTTAGTAATAGTCAACAGCATTCAGGATTACTTAACAACAGCATGCATAGATATGACCATCAACACAACACAACAGATGGTATACATTTGCAGAGAGAGCACAACACATGCATATATACTGCATGACATCTGTACAACATGTAGAAGACTTGTGACTGCAGCTGTGAACAGTAGCCCATTATTGGCATGTCACTGAGAACCCCAGACAGTGTCTGTTATACCACTGTTTCATGTGACTTATGTCCAGTCAGGGATGCGATGGCAGTAACTCATCACTATCATCATGTACTGGCTGCAATCCTCACACTACGCTCCTGCTGTTTACAGATGTGTGTTCAGTGAGTAACACAGGAAACAAATAGTTCCACACACTGACCAGTCCACAGATGGCCCTACAGATGGGGGTCCCTCCTAAACAGAGCACTCTCTTGTCAGTTTTAAAACATGCAGCATAGTCATGTCTGGCACATCACCCTCTTGTCTTTAGGCTATTTCCCACTGTGTATGTTGTTTGAGGAACATCCAGATATCATCTGTGATGCCATTTACCAAACACCAGATCCAGGTACCACTCACAGCGACTATCATGGGCAAACACCAACATGATGTTCCTAGAAATTGTACTGTGTTTTTCATGCAAATGGCTATGGGAACATCATCACAGCTGTTCCACATGCAGTCAGCTAGAGGAGGACTGCAATAGCTGCAGAGGCCATCACCCAAACATGACCATCACTTACAATACACAAGCTGCTGCTGAGCAGGTGTACACCTCCACTTCCACCAGAGAGTGTGTGGGAGGGACAGACAGAGGCAAAGTACATTAGAGAAGGGCTTGGAGACTAAAACTTAAGCATCGTCTGTCACACACCTACCAGTACAGGGGTTCAAACCCCTGACTGACTAGTCATTACTATTACAAGTGCATGCAGTTACTCCATGTGCCACAAAGCTGACATGTTGATGTACTGTAAGAACATATATGTGTGCTGGTGTGCGACATCTGCAACAGAGATATAGTAGACATACATAGGTGTAGCACACATGGCTGTCCACATGAACGGATGTCATTTTCAACACAACCACACTCTCTAATAGACTCACATTGACACTCTTTGCCAGGCCCACAAATACACTCCCAAACCACTTAGTTTGCCACACTGGAGTAATGCACAGGTACTACATGCACCACAGGGCACATCCGGAGGTTCTTTGAGCTAGAGCATGTGAACGTGTTTGACATCTGTCTATATGCCAATGGGAGTTATACTGGGAGTGACTGTGGTTGGGAGCATCATACCCCACACGCAGACACAAGGTGCCAGTACTGACATGCATGTGTGCATTGCTTCATGGGTGTGTAGTGGTTGGCTGTGCAAGATGGCTGTACAAGGCTGGGTGAGGGGTAATCCTTGGCATCACGCCACCCGACAATGGTGTGCAGAGTGGTACAGGGGTGTAGTGTCTGCAGAGTTCCACACAGATGGGTATGGTATGAACTGTCCTGACATCCTGGTTACCATTGTGTATGGCCATAGCTTTGCAATGCATGCCATGTCTGCCTTTGAAAGTCCTTGACATGGACATTGCCTAGGATGTGCATGTTCCACAGTAATGTACAGTGACATGTACAGGTGTACCTGGTTTGGCTGGCACATGTTGTGTACACAGACTGTTATCCTCCGATATGCCAATACTGGCCTGGTGTGGCAGAACCTGCTTATAGTCAGCAGGTTGACCCTGCACCTACATTGAAAGCATGATACAGGTATTCCCTGGTGTAATTTGTATCGGTCCATACAGGGCACATGTGTAAGGCATTGTATGGCCTCCGTGGATCACATTTGATGGCACCACATATGTTGCAGGCATCCAGTGGGGAACTTAGTGAAGGCACATTGTCCACAATTATGTGCCTATTGTACTGCTGTACAGGGTGCCATGCCCTCTGCAGCCCACTGCAATCACACCATGCCTACTATCTGTCATCAATGTGCAGGGTACTAGCAACATAGCGGGATATTTTAGGCAAGTGTGTTTGTGTATGACACATGGGTTCAGGACATATTCCAGGTAATATTAGGGTTGCATACTTTGTTCACCAGGCCTTTTGCCAGATGTAGGGGTATGGCTTGCCAACACAGTCCTTTGGCTGACTGACATCTGTACTCCTTGTGAGGTGGACATTGTGACATATAAGGCGGACACCATATAGGAAAACTACAAAATCTGCTCCCCACCATGTCCATTGGTTAGACACTCACAGCCACCTCCACACAGGCTCTGACAGTCAAACACACACACACACACACACACACACACACACACACACACACCTGCCATGTCTTGGAATAGAACCACTACCTAACTAGTGTATCACACTACAGCATTACGCACGTACAGCATGAGCTACGGAGATTACTGGGTTACAGCAGTCCCAGAGATGTATGTCTAGGTGGGTGACATCAGCAGGATTGCCAAAGGTGGTCATGTGAATCGTAAAGAGTGTGCATACTCTAAAAAGTATTGTTCCTGTCTCAGGCAGACAGAGACACACACACACACAGTTGGTCTCTCTTGGAATAGAACCCGTACCTAACTAGTTTATCCCACCACAGTAATACGCAGTTACAGCACGTGCTACGGAGAATACTGGGTTACAGTAGTCCTACAGGTGTATTCGTAGGTGGGTGACATCAGCAGGATTGCCAAAGAAGGGCATTCCAAGTGTATCGTGGACTGTACATGGCTGTTAACTGCATGTACCCGCTGCATACTGTCATGAAAACATATTTACACCTGCTTAAAAGTGTCTTATGCAGTAATAATTGACAGTATGAACAAGGCTTGCAGGTCTCGAACCCTGGACCATGCACACTGAGGTCACTGGATGTACCACTAAGCCATCTGGGTTGTACACATGTTGCATGGAGTCTATAATGCACATCCTACTACAGGTATTCCACAGTACTGGAAACAAATGGGACAGTCCCTTTGTGTACATATGTGCAGTACCCTTGAATGTACTGTACTCTGTGAAACAACAAAGACAAGTCTACATCTGTACAACTGTCATAACTATATATATATATATATATATATATATATATATATAGATATACACAGACACACACACACACATCTATATATATATATATATATATATATATATATATATACATATATACATATATATATATATATATATATATATATATATACATATATATATATATATATATATATATACACACACACACACACACACACACACATCTGAATGCCCCTTGTGACACAGAACGGTTCCAAAGGAACTGACGTGTACACAAAACAGAGGCATCTCTTGTGTTATAACATTTAAATCATAAGCAATTCACCAGAGAAGGGATGGTTGTTGCGTATGTGGAGTTTGGGGTGGGGAATGATGGCTAATGTAATCTACCCCGGGGATTGTGGAATTAAGGTAGGGGAATGATGGGTATGGAACTACACCCCAACAACAACTTCTGTCACTGCTCGACAGTGGCACAGGAAAATGACATACCCAACTGTAGTCGTGCTTGACTGTGTATTCTTTACAATTCCTAACTATGCAATACTTTGTAGACACCAGTCACCACAGATGGCTACCTTGGTGTGCTAAAAGACATTACACATGTGTATGCCTGCCTACAGGGTAGTCACACACACAAACACGCACACACTTGCCAGTATTGTGCATACACATCTTGCCTATGTAAAGGTAACTATTACAGTGGTATGCAGTTGGGATATGAGACACAGAACACATACAGTTGCACTTACTGATTCCACGTCTGAGCTTGGTGACATCACAGGACCGATTACTTGCAGTGGGGAGGGGGGAAGAGAGCGGTATAGCAGTTGACAAGGATAAAGGCCAGTGCAAAAGGAGATATCTCTTTGAAATGCAGCAAAACCCGCTGCCATGCCAGGATGCAGACACAAATACACACACACAACCACACTCAGCCTGTGCTGACACACACACTCAGGCATTTGCTGAGACACACACAGAAACACACTCAGCCATTTGCTGACACATACACTCAGGCAATTACTGTCACACACACAAACAGTTGCCAGTGGTGGGATCAGAACTCCTGCCTATCTAAGGAACACTTTTACAGTACTACGTAGTTACGAGACACACCACAGAGATTACACAGCATTTTCTTTGCTTCTATACCCCTATCGCGGTTGTGTGCACAAGCTGACCAGGTCCTTGGTATTCAATATTAAGGATGTCCTTCAAGGATGCATCTGCAGTCATCACATGTGGGTTGTCCTGCCTCAGGCAGCCCTTCGGTCGGCAGGATTCCAAAGTCTGGGTCCGGCATCGGCTGATGTCGCCCTTTCCTCGACGTCAGAGCGCCTGGGGTATAAAAGCATCAGCGGACGCCATCTTCCCCAGTCTTTCTTGCCGCGTGGTGCCCGAAGCAGAAGCAGTTCGCAACTGCTGGTCGGCCAGCTCCTGTAATTCAGCTAAACCGAACACTTCAAAAGCTAAGTACCCTGTTGGGGACTCTTTCTTGCCTCAGCCGATGTCAGATAAAATTAATAATTGCTTAACTTGTGGGAAACAAATACCTCATAAGGATTTCCACTCTTACTGCCTCCCCTGCCTAGGCCCAGAACACTACGTCTCAGCCTGTTCAGCCTGTGCTTCCTTCAACCGACGCACTCTTAGACTTCGGGCGGAGTTTGCAGAGGAATTTTTTGGGGCTAGTTTTGCTTACATTATGCCGTCGGAGACTCCGACTTCACATTTAACAAAGAAACGGAAGGACAAGGACCGACACATGTGGGCCGCGGTTTCGGCTGAAACCACGGCCAGGCCTACCGCGAGTGTCTCGGTCTTGGCTGAAACAGAGTCCTTGGTACTTCCGACCACCGAAACCGCTCAACTGACAACCTCGCCCCGGAGGCCCCTACGGAATCGGTTATTGAATCTCCATTAGAAACTGGTGTCCTGGAACCTTCCGACACCATTCCTCTAGACAAAACTACACCAGCACGTGGTGCAGCCAGGCCTCCTGCATCCATGTCCATAAAGGCTTTCTCTAGGGCTAAAGCTGCTAAACACCCAAAAGCTTTGCCTCCCAGGGTTATCCCTCAGGGACCCACTACAGGTTCACAGATCCTAAGATTAGCAGAGGACCTTATTTCATTAATTAGGGGCTCACAGCCTCATCCGGACAGCGGCTCTCAACCTCCTCCAGATAAAAGGCCCAGGGTTGAGCCCTCTGATCCCCACTCCTCAGATGAGGCCTCTGATGGCTCTACTCTCTTGGACTACCAGGAGGAGGCTTTTTCGGCCTACGAGGATTCTGATGCAGAGGAATCTATCCCCTCGGCCTCCCCTCCTGAAGAGCTGTCCTTCGGGGAGACTCTTCACACTATGAGAGAGCATTTCCAATGGCAGGGCCAGGAATTTTCTGACTCCAGGAAGAGATTAAGGACCTTCTTGCATTTGCCTCAGCATAGACCTTTGGCTATTCCTCCTGTTTTGAACGTCATTGATGATGTGTACTCTGAGTCTAGCACAACCCCTGACACTCTCCCTCCAGCTCCTGCCAAACCCGATAGGTACTACAGGGTCCCGGACTCACATCTTTTCCTTTACAAGGCCCACTCTGCTGATCCAGAAACTATTTCCCAGGGCCCTAAAGGGGTTGTAGCTGCCACTACTAAAAATCCACACCCCTCTGAAAGGGAGTCCAGGGCTCTAGAGAGGATGGGGTAAAAAAGTGTATACTTCTGCTACTCTTTCTATGAGGGCTTTAAATTGTCAGTTTCATATGATACAGTACCAAGAGTATTTGTTAGATGAATTGCATAAAAAACTGTCTTCACCTGAACCCCTAGATCGCAAATCACTTCAGGATCTGGCACATAACTCCCAACAGGTTAGCAACCATTTCTTGCAGTGTGGTTATGATGCATTGGAAGCTTCATGTAGGTCAGCTATGACAGGTGCAGTTATATGTAGGCATGCTTGGCTGAAGGAACAATCTCTGCCAGACTATGTTAAAGCAAAGCTTCTGGATGCTCCTCTGGAAAAGCAAAAGTTATTTGGCTCCACTGCTCAGGAGGTCTTAAAGAAATTTGAAGAAAAGGCAAAATCTGTACAAACAGTCAAAGATTTTCTTCAAGTCCAACCACCAAGATTCAGCAGAAATTGGCCTTTCAAGAAATGGTCCTTTCCAGACACAGAGAGATTTCAGAGAGGCAAGAACAGGCATGCCAGAGGTAGAGGGCAAGCTAGAGGCTCCTACAGAGGACGTCAATGGCAGCCTCCCAACCAGAGAGGTAGTGCAGGACCTACAACTGCTGCACAAGGACAGACTCAATGACTTTACTTTGACACCGCCAACCAGGGCTCAATTGGAAACACCTTTGGGCGGAAAGCTTTCTTTATTCTCAGAAAATTGGCACATTATTACAAGGGACAAATGGACACTACAAATAATAGACAAAGGATACAGGTTCCATTTCCACACATTACCAAAAAGAAAAGGCATGCCAGACCTGCCACCAGCTAAACCGAACACTTCAAAAGCTAAGTACCCTGTTGGGGACTCTTTCTTGCCTCAGCCGATGTCAGATAAAATTAATAATTGTTTAACTTGTGGGAAACAAATACCTCATAAGGATTTCCACTCTTACTGCCTCCCCTGCCTAGGCCCAGAACACGACGTCTCAGCCTGTTCAGCCTGTGCTTCCTTCAACCGACGCACTCTTAGACTTCGGGCGGAGTTTGCAGAGGAATTTTTTGGGGCTAGTTTTGCTTACATTATGCCGTCGGAGACTCCGACTTCACATTTAACAAAGAAACGGAAGGACAAGGACCGACACATGCGGGCCGCGGTTTCGGCTGAAACTACGGCCAGGCCTACCGCGAGTGTCTCGGTCTCGGCTGAAACAGAGTCCTTGGTACTTCCGACCACCGAAACCGCTCAACTGACAACCTCGGCCCCGGAGGCCCCTACGGAATCAGTTATTGAATCTCCATTAGAAACTGGTGTCCTGGAACCTTCCGACACCATTCCTCTAGACAAAACTACACCAGCACGTGGTGCAGCCAGGCCTCCTGCATCCATGTCCATAAAGGCTTTCTCTAGGGCTAAAGCTGCTAAACACCCAAAAGCTTTGCCTCCCAGGGTTATCCCTCAGGGACCCACTACAGGTTCACAGATCCTAAGTTTAGCAGAGGACCTTATTTCATTAATTAGGGGCTCACAGCCTCGTCCAGACAGGGGCTCTCAACCTCCTCCAGATAAAAGGCCCAGGGTTGAGCCCTCTGATCCCCACTCCTCAGATGAGGCCTCTGATGGCTCTACTCTCTCGGACTACCAGGAGGAGGCTTTTTCGGCCTACGAGGATTCTGATGCAGAGGAATCTATCCCCTCGGCCTCCCCTCCTGAAGAGCTGTCCTTCGGGGAGACTCTTCACACTATGAGAGAGCATTTCCAATGGCAGGGCCAGGAATTTTCTGACTCCAGGAAGAGATTAAGGACCTTCTTGCATTTGCCTCAGCATAGACATTTGGCTATTCCTCCTGTTTTGAACGTCGTTGATGATGTGTACTCTGAGTCTAGCACAACCCCTGACACTCTCCCTCCAGCTCCTGCCAAACCCGATAGGTGCTACAGGGTCCCGGACTCACATCTTTTCCTTTACAAGGCCCACTCTGCTGATCCAGAAACTATTTCCCAGGGCCCTAAAGGGGTTGTAGCTGCCACTACTAAAAATCCACACCCCTCTGAAAGGGAGTCCAGGATTCTAGAGAGGATGGAGTAAAAAAGTGTATACTTCTGCTACTCTTTCTATGAGGGCTTTAAATTGTCAGTTTCATATGATACAGTACCAAGAGTATTTGTTAGATGAATTGCATAAAAAACTGTCTTCACCTGAGCCCCTAGATCGCAAATCACTTCAGGATTTGGTACATAACTCCCAACAGGTTAGCAACAATTTCTTGCAGTGTGGTTATGATGCATTGGAAGCTTCATGTAGGTCAGCTATGACAGGTGCAGTTATACGTAGGCATGCTTGGCTGAAGGAACAATCTCTGCCAGACTATGTTAAAGCAAAGCTTCTGGATGCTCCACTGGAAAAGCAAAAGTTATTTGGCTCCACTGCTCAGGAGGTCTTAAAGAAATTTGAAGAAAAGGCAAAATCTGTACAAACAGTCAAAGATTTTCTTCAAGTCCAACCACCAAGATTTAGCAGAAATTGGCCTTTCAAGATTTGGTCCTTTCCAGACACAGAGAGATTTCAGAGAGGCAAGAACAGGCATGCCAGAGGTAGAGGGCAAGCTAGAGGCTCCTACAGAGGACGTCAATGGCAGCCTCCCAACCAGAGAGGTAGTGCAGGACCTACAACTGCTGCACAAGGACAGACTCAATGACTTTACTTTGACACTGCCAACCAGGGCTCAATTGGAAACACCTTTGGGCGGAAAGCTTTCTTTATTCTCAGAAAATTGGCACATTATTACAAGGGACAAATGGACACTACAAATAATAGACAAAGGATACAGGTTCCATTTCCACACATTACCAAAAAGAAAAGGCATGCCAGACCTGCCACCAAATCAAAGGGCAGAGGCTTTGAAACAAATCTCCAACTTAATGCAAATGAAAGCTATAGAAAAGGTTCCTCTCTCAGAACAAGGCCAAGGATTTTATTCCAGACTATTCCTTGTTCCAAGAAAAGAAAAGCAATGGAGGCCTATTCTCGACTTATCCGCACTGAATACTTATCTCACTGTGCCAAAATTCAAAATGCTGACTGTACAGCAACTCCTTCCCATGCTGGGCAAGGGGTCTTGGCTGGTAAGTCTGGACCTCAAGGAGGCATACCTGCATGTCCCTATCAGACAAAGTTGCAGAAGACACCTCAGATTTCTTGCAGGTTCAGAGCATTATCAATTCTCAGCATTGCCCTTTGGCTTATCTACTGCACCCAAAGTATTCACGAAATGCCTGGCATCAGTAATTGCACACTGCAGACTTCAGGGGATTCAAATATACCCATATCTGGATGACTGCCTTATACAAGCGGACAGCCAACAAACTTTGGTAAAACACTTGAATTATGCCATCCACCTACTTCAGGCCTTGGGATATACAGTCAACATTCACAAGTCAAGACTTGTTCCATCCCAAAGAATAACTTTTCTGGGTGCGAATCTGGACACAACCACCCAAATGGCTTTCCTCACAGAAGAAAAACAAAGTCAACTACCGGATTACTTCAAAAATCTGTCAAGACAAACTCAGCTGACTGCAAGGAAATTCCTGCAGGCCCTGGGTTACATGGCTCCTTGTATTCTTCTGATTCCACAAGCAAGGCTGCATATGAGGAAACTACAATGGTACCTAAGGAGTTTACGGACTCAGCACAGTCACAGCTTGGAAACTTTGATACCACTCATCCCATGCCTTCAAAAGGAATTTCTGTGGTGGGCTCAAGCAAGCCAGTCAAACAGGGGTCTGCCCTTCAGCAAACCAATAGCCAGTCAAACCATTATAATGGATGCTTCAGACCACGGATGGGGAGCGCACATGGAGGGCAGATGCATTCAAGGACTATGGTCACAAAAAGAGCTACGCATACACATAAAGCAAAAGGAAATGCTGGCAGTGATACATGCAATCAAGGCCTTCAAACTCTTTCTGTATCAAGGCCACCTGCTAATAAGGACAGACAACACCACAGTTATGTGGTACATAAACAAGCAAGGAGGCACCCATTCCTACCCTCTTTGCAGACTGGCAATGAATCTATGGAAACTTTCCTTGAAACTCAATATAGAGCTGCAATCCCAGTTTGTGCCAGAAAAGGATAATATACTGGCAGACAGCTTAAGCAGAAACATCATGGATGCGCACAAATGGATGCTGCACCCAGACATCTTCCTTCAGATAACACAATCATGGGGGAGGCCGGACATAGACCTCTTTACCTCCCCTCACAATCATCAGCTGAAGAAATTCTGTTCAAGGACATACCACCCACAAGCGTGGAAAGTGGACACCCTCTCTTTCAGCTGGAGAACTCTAACAGTGTATGCATTCCCACCTCTTCCATTAATGACCAAGGTCTTACTGAAGATCAGGACAGAGCAGCCAAAAGTGATTTTGATAGCTCTGGACTGGCCAAGACAGCACTGGTACCCACTGTTAAAGAGCATGTCACGCACAAAACCATAGCCTCTTCCACAATGGCCACTTCTCCTGACACAGCACAATTACAAAACTCTGCATTCCAACCTGAAAACCTTGCAACTAACAGCCTGGAAAATACCTTGATTCCTCCCCAGGATAGGCTATCCAAGTGAGTGAAGGATATCATCATGGAAGCTCGCCGGCCTTCCACAAGAAAGGCATATTCAGCAAAATGGAAAAGATTTCACACTTGGAGCACCACAAAGGGCCTAGATGCGAAAGTGATGAACATGGCACATATCGTGGAATACTTGGCAGAAATGCTCCACAATGGCCTGTCTTACTCTTCCATTAAAATTCATGCTTCAGCAATTTCAGCAGAGTACAATACTGATCCGCCTGTCTTCTCTTATCCTCTCCTAAGACATTTTCTAAGAGGAATTAAAAACATCAATCCTCCAAGGAAACCACCAGTGCCTACTTGGGACCTTAACTTCGTGTTGGAAAAACTAACACTGCCTCCCTTTGAACCAGCAGCATCTACAGAACTACAGTTCTTGTCTTGGAAGACTGCCTTCCTTCTGGCCATAACCTCAGCAAGAAGAGTATCTGAGTTACAGGCCCTCATGGCAGTACAGCCATTTCTTATTTTTCATCAGGACAGTGTCTTATTGAGAACCAATCCTTCATTTATGCCAAAGGTGGTATCTAGGGTCTCATTAAACCAAGCTATTCACCTGCCTACCTTCTTTCCAAATCCACTAAACAAAGGGGAAAAGCTTTTGCACACCCTGGACATACACAGACAGTTGCGCTACTACTTGGACAGAACTAAAAGTTACAGAAAAACTGACCAGCTGTTTGTAGCGTATGCTGCTGGTGCACAAGGAAAAGCAATTTCCAAACAGACAATTTCAAAATGGATAGGGAATTGCATTCGTTTTTGTTACTCCTTTCATGGAAAAACTGTGCCAGCTAACATTAGATCTCATTCCACCAGAGCCACAGCCTTCTTAAGAGGGGTGGCTACCAAGGACATTTTAGAAGCTGCTACATGGAGCTCCGTGCATACATTTTCCAAGCATTACAATTTACCTTTATATTCCAGATCCAGAGCAGGCTTTGCTACGGCAGTCCTGCAGGGAATTTTAGCTACACCATCCTTTACATAGATCCTCCACCCCCAGATTGGCTATGGTATTCTACCCATATGTGATGACTGCAGATGCATCCTTGAAGGACATAGTACAGTTTTGTACCTACCATAAATGTAGATGTCCGATAGATATGCATCTGCAGTCAGGTTTACCCTCCCTCCTTCCCCACTGTGGTATTTATTGGGTACCTTTCCCTCTCATAGCTAGCTGGGGTTATCTAGTATGGTGTATTTGTTTTATATTTTCATATATTTCTGTGCATTTTTGGAATTTATTGCATTTCTCCAAATTTAGCCTTCCTTAGAGGGCACCTGGCATCTGGGGCAAGAAAAACTGAGGAAGATGGCGTCGGCTGATGCTTTTATACCCCAGGCGCTCTGACGTCGGGGAAAGGGTGACATCAGCCGACGCCGGACCCAGACTTTGGAATCCGGCCGACCGAAGGGCTGCCTGAAGCAGGACAACCCATATGTGATGACTGCAGATGCATACCTATTGGACATCTACATTTATGGTAGGTACAAAACTGTACTTTTCACACACCCGAGCCAGCTAAAAGAAGAATACCCACTCCCCTTGAGTCCTGACTTCTGTGGTATCCTCTCCAGCAACTGTGCTATTAAATCAAAGCAAAGTCCTTGGTATTCAATATTAAGGTTTTCACACACCCGAGCCAACTAAAAGAAGAATACCCACTCCCCTTGAGTCCTGACTTCTGTGGTATCCTCTCCAGCAACTGTGCTATTAAATCAAAGCAAAGTATGTATTAAGTGCATAACATTTATCCAATCCTCCTAGCCTACTAGTGTGTTTTGATATTGTTAGGTACCTGGTCAGCTATAACACATCTCTCTTCACACACTATCTTCTTCATCCACACAGTATCTCACTACCTCATACTACTGTCTCTATATTCTTCCCATACTGTCTAATCCAGCCACACAGACTCTCTCTCACCTAACCCAGTAATCCCCTCTTCCTCCTCTTTCCCCCCACTCAGCTCCCTAGCCTCACTCCCAGCTTAGTGATCTTTTTCCCCTCCCCAGGCTTGTGTCCTGCTTCGTGTATGCTAAACCCTCCTCCATAGCCTTGTGCATAAAAGAAAGAATATATAGACTTATTCCTAGATAAACTTAGCTCTGTCCTCCTGCAAACCCTTTCACTGATTGTTTCTTTCAATCACCCTGCCTCTTCCACGACAGTATTACGCCACCTATTACTTCTATAATAAATAAAATTCTTCTCCTTATCTCCCGTAATGTTACGTCACACCTCCCTCCCATGATGCCTTGCGGCTAAGAAAAACCACACTTTGACTCATGCGCCATTTCTTTGCTTCTATACCCCTATCGCGGTTGTGTGCACAAGCTGACCAGGTCCTTGGTATTCAATATTAAGGTTTTCACACACCCGAGCCAACTAAAAGAAGAATACCCACTCCCCTTGAGTCCTGACTTCTGTGGTATCCTCTCCAGCAACTGTGCTATTAAATCAAAGCAAAGTCCTTGGTATTCAATACTAAGGTTTTCACACACCCGAGCCAACTAAAAGAAGAATACCCACTCCCCTTGAGTCCTGACTTCTGTGGTATCCTCTCCAGCAACTGTGCTATTAAATCAAAGCAAAGTCCTTGGTATTCAATGTTAAGGTTTTCACACACCCGAGCCAACTAAAAGAAGAATACCCACTCCCCTTGAGTCCTGACTTCTGTGGTATCCCCTCCAGCAACTGTGCTATTAAATCAAAGCAAAGTATGTATTAAGTGCATAACATTTATCCAATCCTCCTAGCCTACTAGTGTGTTTTGATATTGTTAGGTACCTGGCCAGCTATAACACATCTCTCTCCACACACTTTCTTCTTCATCCACACAGTCTCTCACTACCTCATACTACTGTCTCTATATTCTTCCCATACTGTCTAATCCAGCCACACAGACTCTCTCTCACCTAACCCAGTAATCCCCTCTTCCTCCTCTTTCCCCCCACTCAGCTCCCTAGCCTCACTCCCAGCTTAGTGATCTTTTTCCCCTCCCCAGGCTTGTGTCCTGCTTCGTGTATGCTAAACCCTCCTCCATAGCCTTGTGCATAAAAGAAAGAATATATAGACTTATTCCTAGATAAACTTAGCTCTGTCCTCCTGCAAACCCTTTCACTGATTGTTTCTTTCAATAGCCCTGCCTCTTCCACGACAGTATTACGCCACCTATTACTTCTATAATAAATAAAATTCTCCTCCTTATCTCCCATAATGTTACGTCACACCTCCCTCCCATGATGCCTTGCAGCTAAGAAAAACCACACTTTGACTGATGCGCCATTTCTTTGCTTCTATACCCCTATCGCGGTTGTGTGCACAAGCTGACCAGGTAAGCGCTTAACTTAAAGTTTTACTCAGGCTTCAAATGCTGTAATTTGGCTATGTTTCTAGATTTTAGACTCTTGATAGACTCGTACGTACCTCGCGAGTAAGCTATGCTCTGTACTATATTGCGTGGTTACTATTTTTGCTTTTGAATGAGTTGGGCAAACAGTGCCTTGCTTATGATTGTATCCATTTCCCTTTGGATTTAAATGTTTGTTAAAGCTGAACTGCTCTCTGTTTTTACAAGTTATCCACCTTGTATATGCGTTTAACTGTTAGAATGGCATCCTTATTTTAAACTAACATTGCCATAGGCTTCATTAGCATGTAGGAATGGCGTTTCCACTGTACTTTCACCAAAATAATATTGCCATGTGTTTTTAGCTAGCTGCACCATTGGCATTTTTACCAAGCTCTTGAAATTGTGTCTTTGGTCAGACTTCACTGTTTTTAATGTCCCTATTTCAAAATTACATTGCCTGATGATTCATTAAGTGGTAGAAATAGCATTTCACCTGTAATGTTACTAAAATAATGTCGCCACGTGTTTTTTTTAGCAAGCGGCATCACTGGGGCTGTTACCAAGCTATAGACGCTTTACTAAGCAGTAGAAATAGCGTTTCCACTGCAATGTTGCTAAAATAATGTCGCCACGTGTTTTTTAGCAAGCGGGATCACTGGTGTTATTACCAAGCTGTAAATATGATGTTTTCTGCTTAAAATGCAATAGGAAAGACTATACTGGTGTAATGGATTAAGTGACAGGAAAGACTATACTGATGTAATGGATTAACGCCATGTATATTTCATATGCTGAATCAACCGCATTCCTACTATATTGTATATCACAAAGTGTGTTTATCCAAGCTGAAATTTAAGAGTCTGTCAGTACTGATGTAAATTACTCTGGCATCGTACTTTAACTAGTTGCTTTTCCATTGTCTAGTGAGCATAAACTTAAAAGCCTGTTATCACTGTTAGTAGCTTTATTAGCTTTATTACTGTCTAGTGTGCAGAAACTTATGAGCCTGCTACAACTGTTGTAATTAATGCTATTTTTACTGTAACAGGTCTTCTTATATCCAGCAATTGTAATAAGTTAACTGTTGCAAAAGCATTGTAAGATATACTATTTTAACTGCTTATCTCCTCACCTACTTTTAAGTCTCCATTACTTAGTCTCCTTTGTCTACTATCCTTACACCTCTCTCCTTCAAATATCATAGCCTCACTATCATCATTACTCTCCTACCTACCCTCTTCTTACTACATTTTTCCCCTCAAGAACCCTCTAACTGTCCTTACTACTGTCTTACTGCATGTAACTATCTCTCTTACTTACTATCCATATATTTCCAACCCCTCCTCACTACTGCCTTGTTTCCTCAGAAATAGATTTAAGTCACTCACCATCTTACTCTTTTCCATCTTATTTTACAGGTCCTTGGTATTCAATATTAAGGTTTTCACACACCCAAGCCAACTAAAAGAAGAATACCCACTCCCCTTGAGTCCTGACTTCTGTGGTATCCTCTCCAGCAACTGTGCTATTAAATCAAAGCAAAGTATGTATTAAGTACATAACATTTATCCAATCCTCCTAGCCTACTAGTGTGTTTTGATATTGTTAGGTACCTGGTCAGCTATAACGCATCTCTCTCCACACACTATCTTCTTCATCCACACAGTCTCTCACTACCTCATACTACTGTCTCTATATTCTCCCCATATTGTCTAATCCAGCCACACAGACTCTCTCTCACCTAACCCTAACCCAGTAATCCCCTCTTCCTCCTCTTTCCCCCCACTCAGCTCCCTAGCCTGACTCCCAGCTTAGTGATCTTTTTCCCCCCTCCCCAGGCTTGTGTCCTGCTTCGTGTATGCTAAACCCTCCTCCATAGCCTTGTGCATAAAAGAAAGAATATATAGACTTTTTCCTAGATAAACTTAGCTCTGTCCTCCTGCAAACCGTTTCACTGATTGTTTCTTTCAATCACCCTGCCTCTTCCACGACGGTGCTACCCCGCTCCGTTCGCCCTCACTACCGCTCGGGCTCACTTCGCTCCTGTACCCTACCCCCATTCCCACCCACCCCTAGATCACTTAAACTTATAGCTAAACACCACACTCACCTGCAATTCACACCTTCACAATTATCCAATTACAGCCCAGCAATCAACTACAGCATAAACTATAACCACCACACCCTTATTAACGCACCCAAACATATCACCTAGTGCACACACACTAGTACCCTCCCTAAATAGAAATTATCCTCACCAAATCTAATAACATGTACAGGTTGAAAAAACCCCTTCACCTACAAATGCTACTCTACCCATCAACTGTCTCCATCCTACTTCTACTGTCTATACTCTCCTCCTACCACACCCAACTACATATCACTTTTCCACCCCATGGCAAACATAACCCACAGCTAACCACACACTACTAAAAACCTTTCTCATACCAAACCACAGCACTACCTCCTTTCAAACCCCATCCCTCTTTTACAATAAGTTATCAGTCAAAACTAACCCTCACACCTCACACAAGCTATCTAAAATTCTTGATAAATTAGCCAAACTCTACCTAAACCTACTGCAAAAACTCTCCTGCTGTGGAGGCATACACCCAAAAACAGGTCCCATCCCAACAGAAAAAGCTGAAATACAGTTATCAAATCCCCACTTTTACAAACCCAAATCATCTCTTCTCTTTCTAAATATAAATGTTAGAAGTGTACTGAACAAAATTCATGACCTGCATACCTTATTAGCCTTGTATAAACCTGACATTGTGGTATTAACTGAAACATGGCTCAAACCTGATCACCACAATAATGAGATCATAGCCCCAGGTTATGATATCATACGTAGAGACAGAATAGGGAAAAAGGGTGGAGGGGTTGCAATTCTATTTAAAAATCAACTCACCCTAGAACTAGTTGAGCATAATAACGAAGAATTCAACAAAATAGAACGTATCCTTGCTAAACTTAAACTAAACACAAACAAACATATACTCATTGCAGGTGCCTACCTCCCACCAGGTAATAACATTCCTATAATGGAAAACCTGTTAAATTGGTTCTCACACTCCCTTCCCTATGAAACCACACTACTAGGTGACTTTAACATTGACTGGATCAACTGCTGCAAACACCATCCCTCAGATCACATCAACCTCCATGGGTTCACCCAAATAATTACTATTCCCACCAGAATTGACAAAACAAATAAACATCAATCCATTTTGGATTGGATTCTGGTATCCCACCCCACTCTTGTACAACAATCAGGCTGTTTTCATGATAGTCTAAGTGACCATCAACCCACCTACCTAATCAGGAACAGATCCCACCATCTCCCCAACCTACCTATTCTTAGAGTAATACGTAATAAACGAAACTTCATAACCATTGACTTTAATAAGGCACTAAGTTGTTGCAATTGGTTCCCCCTCAAGCACCTACCTCTCAATGAAGCAGTACAGTATTTTAACTCGACCTTCCTACAAATCCTAGACTATCACGCACCCTCTAGAACTATTAGGCCAAAAACATACCATGCCCCATGGCTAACCAAAGAGACAAAAAGTACAACGAAAGAAAGGGACAAAATCTGGATTGCATCACATAAAGATAAAAACACTACCCTAAGGCAAAAGTACATAGAGCTACGTAATAAAGCCAAAAGGCTAATTAAACTTGACAAGTCCAACTATTATAAAAAACTACAAGATAAATATACCCATAACCCCCAAAAATTCTGGGCCTCCATAAACACCTTACTACACCCTGGGAAAGCATCCACCCCTACCCTTGTGTTACCAAATAGCCAGGACAATATCCCAACACAATTTAATAAATTCTTCACAGAAACAGTACAAAATCTAGCTAATACCCATAAAAATAATGGCACTCCAACACAATCATCCACTACAACCGACAGTAATACAAAAAAACACACCTCTAGCTTTTCCCTTCATCCAGTGTCCACTCAAATGATTTCAAACCTCCTTAAGAAGCTAAAACCAACCACACTAGCAGCCGATAAACTTCCTGCAGATTTCCTTCAAATATCAGTAGAGGCCATATCATACCCAGTGTCAATTCTCATAAATAGGTCAATTTCTGAACACAAAGTACCTACCCTTTTGGAAAACATCCCACATTGTTCCTCTGCACAAGGGGGGCAACTCCTTAGAGCTGACCAACTATCGCCCTATAGCCATACTATCACCCTTATCAAAACTTTTAGAAAGAGTTGTTCACTTACAACTTATGCAGCATCTCCAACAAAACAAATTACTGTCCAATTCCCAACATGGCTTTACACCCTCCCATAGTACAACCATCGCTCTTCTGTCTTACACCAATACAGTCAACCACTGCAGAAACAAAGGTCTTTTCGTATCATCCATTTTCCTGGACTTATCAAAAGCCTTTGACATGGTTAATCACAATATGCTCCTCAAAGCTCTATCTAGACTAAACATATGCTCCTCCACTGTACTATGGTTCAACAGTTACCTATCTGAATGCCAACAAGCAGTCCTCTGGCAAGAAAAGCTGTCCCCCCTCTTACCAGTATCCATAGGAGTCCCCCAAGGATCAATCCTTGGCCCACTGTTGTTCTCTCTTTTCACTAATGACATCTCCTCTTCCCTGCCCACTGCCTCAGTAGTACAGTATGCTGATGACACCACCATAATATGTGCTGCCCCCAGCATAATGGAACTACATACCCTTACCCAAAATAACTTTACTCTAGCCGAAACCTGGTTTTCTAACATACAACTACTTCTAAATCCCAAGAAAACAAAACTAATCCTATTTACCCCTGGCAGATCATCTAACCCAAACTATAGCCTCATCATAAACTCAAAAAAATAATATTCAAATCACGCCAACCAAGAACACAAAACTACTACGAGTAGAGATTGATAATCACCTGAAATTTGATATCCATATGGCATAAACCATCAAAAAAGTGAACAGAAAATTAGGACTCCTCTATAGAAATAAAAAGTTCATGACTAAACAGACCAAAGCTACTATTGCTAGAACCCACCTCCTCTCTATCCTTCTTTATGCCTCCCCTATCCTAACTAATCTTCACTTTACTGAACTTCGCAAAATGGAATCATGTTACAACAAGATTGCTAAGTTTGCTACAGATTCCACAAATAGGTCCCATCATTGTCATTCCCTAATGCAACTCAAGTGGCTGGAGCTTCCTCAGCTATTACGTCTTCAACAAGCCACAGTAGCACATAAACTTTATTACTACCCTGAAGAAACACCGGCACTCCAGCTACTAATTCAGCCCCACAACTCCTCTAGAGCCCTAAGATCCAGCAGCCAAAACCTCATTCATGTAATCAGACATAAAAATGAAGCAGGAAAATCTCTCTTTGCCTGCACAATAGCCCAAAATTGGAACTCACTTCCAAGCCACATAACTACCACTTCTTCGAGTACCCAATTCAAACACCTCCTGAAATCCCATTATTCAAACAGTTGGCTCTGCTCTTGCTTCTCCCCAGGGTAAACAATAACCGTGCACAGTTGCAAAGATTCTGCTTCTCTCTGACATTTTCCTTACATAGCTCTACTAATATCCTTGCTTTTCATCCAAACTCAGCAACATTACAATAGGATAATACATACTATTACCTGTTCACTGCAATGCTAAAATCTCTACCTGATATAGGCTATAATCTGTATCTGAGAAAGGTATAAACCTTATCAGAGAACTTCATATTCTCATCTTGGTCTTACTTCAATATCTATATTCTTGATGTGTGGATATCAACATATATGTGTGTGTGTATATATATATATATATATATATATATATATATATATATATATATATATATATAAAATATGTATCTATGTCTCTACAAATGCTAATTGTGAATGAGAATATAAAAAAAAAAATTTCTTGTTAATTTTCTACTACTTATTGCTTCTAACAAATGCAGTATATACTGTGGAATTTTCATTTTTGTACTACATAATGTAACACCTAAATTTGTTCTTAAAACTTGCTTAGAACTGTATAATTGCTAAGAGTATAACATGGAGCTTTTCTCCCCGGGCCTCTGCTGAAAATGGACCTGTGTCCAGTCGGACCCTCCCGGTTAACAAATGTAAAATAAATAAAAAAATAAATACACATCCCAAGGCAGTCAGACTGCCCTTGTACAATTGAGGACAACAACAGGGAGACTTACAATCACAAAGTACATAACTGTAGACCTGTGTGTTTAAAGTAGGTGTCCATTACAACCTGTATGCACAAACAAGACACACCATCCTCAGGTAGGCCTGAGAGTTATAGTTGTAGCACAAGAGGAACCTGAAGTGGAGTATGGCCATCTGCGGAATGGACAACTACTATCACTATACAGGGTTACAGTGGGCATGCTCATACACTTAGTAGCACAGGGCCGTTTGGGATGCACTATGACTACAACTACACAAGGTTATACTGGGCATGCTCATGCACTTAGTAACAACGGGCTTGTTGGATGCACTGACTCAAATTACACAAGGTGGCAGTGGGTACCCTCATACACTTAGTAGCACAAGGCTGTTTGGGATGCACTCCGATTCTAACCATTGAAGGCCACAGTGTGCATGCTCAAACACTTAAATGTACACTTTGTAATTGGCTCCTATTGTAAACACACAGGTTTACAGTTAGGTACATCTTACCTGTCAGTATATATATGCACATCATACTGGTTTACTACCTGATACCTGTATGTGGTCTGTAAATGATATATCTGTGTCTGTGCTGTGTGATACACATGCATACATGTACATGAAGTACTGACATATTTATGTTACGTATACACATTCATGCATGTGTGGACTTGACAGACAATAGGTTACCTGGGTCGCACATACGGATGCTACCTACAGCATGTGTCACATACCTTGCTGCCCTGAAAGGCATACATTGATAGCAGGTTGTGGACAGTGGCATTATACATGGAATAGTGGCATGTGCAAGCATAATGTGTGAGCCACCTTGTGTAATGGTACTGAGGTGCAGTAATCAAGATGATGTCTCCCAGCTGTGTTAGTAGTTGTCGTTATTAGCAGGACTGCTACCCTAAGTTTATCTCACATTGATCATATACACAAGTTGTGCCGCTGTCCGTCACCTTACATGGGGCATTTGCTACCAAGCACATTAATGCCACACACAGTGATGTCATGGTATGGGTGGCAACTGCTAGACCAAAACAATGAGCCAATCTCCTGCTGTTATTATGAGGTTGTCCAGTGTCTGTCATTCTGGGCTGTCATGACCGAATGACGAGCCTTCAACAGAGAACACATGCATCCATGTTACACGTGTGAGTAGATAATATCTAGGTCACATTTACCCATACAGCTGCATTCCAAGGCAAATGTCCTACACACAGATGTAACACCCTGACACCTACATGACAATTGCATTGGATGCTTATGCTAACCTGTGCTAGATGTGTGGCTTTAGTAATCCATTTGCTCAATGTAGAACCTACAAAGGGGAATACTGACATCTGTGCAGTGAGGAACACCTGGCTGAAGGCTCTGTAGTGCACAATTGCACTACTACCATATAACTCAGATCCAGACATGTTGGCCGTAACAGTGGTGTGGACCATTCCGGGTGGTGGTGTACACATATTTATAAAGGCTACTCACATGTAAAGACCACTACTCCAACATAATGCATCACAGATGAGTCAGGTACAGGTGACAGTGGCAAATGCTGCATTCTAGGTTTTATCCTCATATGCATCCACCACCATGTTCCCAGACTACCACCACACATCACTAAGTGGTATGACATAGTATGGTAGACCACCAGATGATACCTTGATTAGTGGACTGTACCTTTGCCTACATCAACTGTGCAAAGTACCCATGTACAGACACAGCTGCATAATGTGTTATGCAATGCAATAATACCACTGTTTGTAACCAGCTCAGTTGTACACATACCAGGTTCCCCTCGGATGTTGTCAGCATCAACACAGTCGACTGTTGCTGTACACCAGTAAACAACACCCTCATGGTTGGATATGACCTAACCGTACCTGGCCTGGATATGTACTTCAAACACTCATACAACATAAATTACATTACCATAGCTTATGTTTACCTTTCTACATACAGGTGGCTATAGTCATTGCACACATGCACATGGCAGCATGCTAACAGTACATAAGGTTCGATATCTATATTGACAGAGGTAATATCCCCTCTCTACTGGTCACCCATGATACCTATCATATCATACAACACCCCATGTGGCATGTATGTCTTTAGACATGTCCACCTAATGCAATGCCTACAAACATACCCAAATAACAGGACCATAGGACCTACACAAGGCCTGTATTGACAGACTCAGGGAAATCCAGCTCTGCTCTGTATGTTCCTGAGTAGTCACAGGTGATTTGTTCATGACATGTACAGACATGTGTGGCAACAGCTCTTACATATACCCCATGTTAACAATTGCAATCCATGCATGCTGTGTGCTGTCTGGACATTAGCCTTAGTACCACAATAGCCAGTACATGCTGGGGTGAGATATTTATAAGCCACAGACCTCACACATGCTTGATTGAGTGTACTGCCTAGCTCTAACAGAGCACATTGCTGGCACTCTTCCAGTACACATGAGGTGGGTGTGGCAAATAGGATGTGCTCACTGCTGACCATTACAGTGCCCTGGCTTCACCATGGCACTGTCAAAGTAACAGTTCGTAGGAGCATGACATGGAATAATGCTCTGTGTGTCACGCTGATATCTGCTGTTGTAATATATGTACACATGGCTACTTGGTAAAAGTGGTGGTGTCCTATCAGTACCTGAATACAACATCCATTATGGTGTAATGCTCGGCTATGTTTCACCCATGGTGTGGGGAAGGTGTGGAATGTATCCTCTTGACCTGCTAGTGCACGTACTGATGTAGACCGCATATGTGTACATGTATTGCGGTTTGTGTAGATTTCATGTGTGTGCAGTGTCTGATGTCTAAAGGTGACTTTTGTCTTAGTACATCATGCTGTTGCAATACAGCCTCAACATTGCCAACTGTATATGGTGATATGCTCTAAGTACAGTAAGCCGTACATGAGGTATGGACAGATGTTTGGACATGACTACTAAGTGGTGGGGCTTCCTCGCAGATGAATGATTACTGAGGACAGCTTACTGGTGTGTTACAACCAGTCCTACAATAACCTGTGTACCTGCTAAGGTCAGGTTATGTTAATTGAAGTGGAAGACAGACAATATAGAATGCTGTAAAGGTGACACTGAAGGCAAACCTCATGACACCTGTAACAGTAATACCTCCCTTGTGCATATATTGTGCATATATCAGCACAGTTGTCAAAGGAAAGTCAGTAAGCATTGTACCGGATGCAATAGTGCTGTACTTCTGTGGTACCTATCATGAGATAGGCTGGTGTTTGTTTCACAGTATTGGCACATGTGAGTGTGTGTCCATATATTTCACGTATGGTTGGGAATACATCCCACATGTTATCACTCTCCTGAACACTGTTGTTGACACCAGTTCAGAGTGAAATATAGAAAGAAAGGCATAGGCAGGTGGTTAAACCTCACACATGTAAAGTGTCTGTATGTGTGTAACATAGGTGTATATCTTTGTGAATGCCAGTGTGTGTGTGTGTGTGTGTGTGTGTGTGTGTGTGTGTGTGTGTGTGTGTGTGTGTGTGTGTGTGTGTATGGCTCTCCGTGTGTATGGCTGTCAGGTTCCTGGAGTGAGACTGTATTTTACCATAGTGAAATGTTAATGCCCCCTCCCCCATCCACTCAAAGCAATCTAGCATCCCTATTGATATCATCAATCGTAGACGGGCATACTAACTGCCTGTTAACATGTACTCCCTGGGGTGTGACCTGTTGTTACATAGCCTACTGATGGACCCCCCCCTCCCCACATACACTCACTGCACTGTAGTATCCCTGTCGATGTCCTCGATCTTAGGCCATTCCAACTACCTGTACATGTGTAATCTCTGTGGCGCGTCTTGCAATTGCATAGTACTATAATGATGATATGCACATAGACAGGGGTTCTCATCCGAACACTGGCAACTGTGTGTGTGTGTGTCAGAGTGTGTGTTACTGTCTCTGTGAATCCCTGAGTGTGTGGGTGTGTCTGTGTTTGCATGCTGTCATGACAGTGGGTATTACTGCTTACCAATGAGAAGCCACTATTTCCACTGGCCTTTACCTTGTCTTCTGGCATGCCACTCTTTTACCCACTCCGCGTTCCAAGTAACTATACCTGTGATGTCACCCACTATGGATGTGACATCTTTGAACACAGTAGCTTACGACACAGCTATCATGCTCTTGGATCATTAGAACAGTAAACATAATTGAAACAATGGAGAATATAACTGTGATGTGGAAGTTACAATGTGCATGCAGGTATTGTCATGTGGGTAGTCAATATGTACATATGGGACTCCTGCAAACACCAACATCCCCCAGCACATGCAACTATACCTGAAAGAGGAAGGCAGAACGTCAAGATCAACATGCTGTTAGTGTTGTTACACATGATACATACTGTCAAACATACAAAATGCAATCTACAACTGCAGTACATGGTATGTCTGCTGCCTGTCAACACTACTCAACAATATTCATCTACAATTGTATACTTAGTGTGTTCACCCTGTGCATCAGACCATATGAACATGTCCCTGCACTGATGGTGTGGATGACAGGGATGTGGCACAGTCATCATCATATGCACAGGGTGATAATGTTTGCCAGAGGCCTAGGCTGTGCCATTGGATGACATCATGAGTGTGTGTTACGGCCTGTGATATCATTGGGCGTGTGTGGATGTTATGTGTGTGTATGTTGAGATGCTTTACATTTGTTTCCAGTGTGTGTGTATGCATGCACACAGGTTTGGCATGTGGCTGGCCTACACAGGAGTAATATTGACAGCTGCAGACTGTACAAGGCAGGTTTCACAGTTCACAGTGTCTGGCCATGGCCACGTGACCTGCACCTGCCAGGGGTTGCACGGGCACTACCAGGTAGAGGTCTAGATTGGGTACCATCTGATGACACATGTCCGCTGGATTTGTGTCCCTGTTGGGACCATCCAGGACCACGTGCTCATGGCCTGCTGTGTCCTGGTGTGGACTGCACAGCACCAGCTGTGCTGCTGCTGCTACCGCCACTATGGGAGCCAGTATGTGCAGTAGCATGTTCACGTAGACCTTCAACAGGTGATGTAGCTGACCTCCGTCCATGTTCCCGGTGCCTCACTCCCACCAGATGTTCCAGCACAGACATTCCACGCTCGAGGATTGACATGCCATGGTCAAGGACTCCCACCATGTCACCCAATTGTCTATCCAACACATCTGCAAGATGATGGTGAGCATTTGCAAGTGCCTGGATGTTGTCAGTTAATGAATGGACGGCAGCCCTCTGATGCCTCAGACCTTCTCTGTTGTGCCATTTAGCACGTGCCTGTGCCTCCATTACAGCCCGAAACATGCATCTGGTGACTCCAGCTGATGTGCTTGGTATCGCAGGGGCATGTTGGCCAGTGGTCCTCCTACGAGCAGTGCTGGGCACATGCCTGTGTGGGACATCACCAGTCTGTTGACTGAGATCATGGTTTGCAGGCACACCTTCCATAATCACCATACTTCCCTGTTCCATGCTACCACCCGCCAACTGTCCTTCCTGTATGGCTGGTGGTGATGGGTTATGTGCAGGCAGGGGAACTGTGTGCGAGGATGAGGGGGAGACAGGTGGAATGGTAACCAATGGCACAGATTCAACCCCTGACAACCCTACCTGTGCCTCAATCATACTATCATCATCATTGCTAGAGTCTATGGGGACACTAACATCAGGTGGACCGCAGCAGGGCAATGCACCTACATCAACACCTTTGAGGGGAAGACAAGAACTGTACATTACAAGTTATACCAGACACACACACACACACACACACACACACACACACACACACACACATGCTACATGCAGGTGATGTGGCAGATGGAAATCAGCTTAGACAATTAAAGTTTCAGCATAGGCAATTATAGTGGTACTTATCATATATCCCTGAGTTGCACACAACAGCATGCATGTATTATAGCAGATGGCATGCACCTTACATAATTATAGTGGTGGTTAGCATACAGACCTGTATTGCACCATTTATGTTAGTAGCCTATGCAACACAATGCATGCACTTTGCACCATTGCACTGCACTGCCATGGTGTGTGCAACATACACCACATGTTAACAGTCCATCACTGACCTTTGTACATCTGCCACTGATGCTCTGTATTAGCCACCGCCCTGAAGTGTGAGGACATGAGCTGCAGGGTATGTCGACTGCATACCATGTTTGCCTGAGCCCTAGCTTGCATATCTCCCCCAAAGCAGTGCATGTCTGTTCAACATTATTCCACCTACCCCTGAGCTGAGTGTAGACATTGTGCATGTGACTGTACACACATGTTTGACATGGCTGTCAATACTTTGTAGTGGTGCCACAGACCAGCACAGGTTTACAGTACACTGGCCTGCTGTGTGGCATATGACCTTGCCAATCACATGTAGTATGACATGTCTTCTGCTGACGTGTTGAATGACATGCATACATGTGTAACATAATGGTGTCCTTTCCAATCTACAGTATGGTGATGGTGCCCCAATGTAGGGACGTGTTATACTTACATGGGCTTTCAGCTGATGCAATGTTGTCTGTCCATCCTACAAATATGCAGGGACATACTGCACATTGAGCTGCTGTGCATAGCCATTGCAGGGCATCATGTGGCTTCACAATTGCTATACAGTGTGAGCTACTGACACAGTTCATAGCCATGACTATGTTCGCATACAATACATATATAATGTGGAATGTGACGCATGTCACTGAGGTGTATACACAATAAACCCTAATGTGGAATGTGTGACACAGGTCACAGAAGGGTATACAGCTGACACTCCTGCACATCTGCAACCATATTACTGATACCTGGCAACTATGCTCACACATGGCTAACTTACACATACTCTATGTCCCACATGCCATCTGTGTACCTCACACTCATGAGGAGCAGGCATGACAGTGATGTCTGACACCAGCAAGGTAAATGCACTGTATCTGTGGCTTGATGTGGATATATGTGTATGTTGTGCAACACATGTATGTATTTATATACTGTATGGGTGAATGCTTCCATGTTGTGACACACTCCAGATGTTCAAGACATGTTATGTGGTGGTTACATGTTATGCCTATAGAAGCTGTGCACAAGCCTGTATGATGTTTAGTGTTTCACATCTGCAATATCACCATTACACAAAGGCCATAGTTGTATTGTCTCGAGCAAATGTACAACAGGGTGCACACACATGTACATCACTTCTACTGTGTGTGTTGCTTCATGTCTTTGGCCATCCTCCATGGCTATGTGTACACATGTTCAGTCCAACGGTTGTGATGACCATCTTATTTCACATGTCAGTGTTATCCCATATGATATACACCCATAGATGTCATATGCCCCACTGAGGACAGGGTTATGCAGACAAAGGGTGGTATGTATGGGATGTGAAACATGTTTTGCAGGATAGTTGAGCAGTGTTGCAGTCAGCCCATGACATGTCATGGACATGTCTGATAGCACATGACATTGTGTGACATTCAAGGCAAGGGTATACTCCGCAAGGGTGTATCCTGTGGGCCAGGCATACTCCAGCTCCAACACATTTAGTTTGTGTGCACACATATGCTGTCTGTACAGTTGTTGTGTTTTTCAGCTCTCTGTACAGTACTGTTCATATTCCCAACATGTGTAATGCTGATATGTAGTACCTGTCCCTACAGTGGAACACACCTCCATCATTGTATTCGCTGTCGTCCACACATCTGGCAATGACAGTTTGGAAGGTTTAGTGTAGGTGTTTCATATAGTCTTCAATTGTTTCACATAGGTAAACAGTGTGATGCATTGCAGGTCTGACCAGTGTCCATTAACAGGACCACCATACATTATGTGTATGTATGTTATGGCAGATAGCATGCTATTAATATGTTCCACGCATTATCAAGCCTAGTAAATAATAATCTCACCTGACACAGGCTGCTGTCACTGCAAAACGCCAGATGTACCTAAACAGGGGTGTCACAGCAGTAAGATCATTATCCACACCTGTGTGATAGCTACACGGTGCATTGTCCATGTTACCACATAAGCCAGTACAATACACTATACTATGGAGTATGCACATCTGTGCAGACATAGAGTAACAGACTATAGTATGTGGCATGTGTGCATATGTGCCTTGCATATGATGTTACATTACATATTGTACAGTTGTGTTTTATGTGCAGTAGTGACTTACCAGGTAATTCCAGGCTCGATGGTTGAGAGACACCCACCTCCACAATACCAGCTAAAGCTTGTGGATGGAGGTCTGCAGGTGTTCCCAGGATGGCCAGTAGCTCCTCGGTACATGTGAGTGGGGGCTGGGTGGGTGGCCCCCCACTTGTTGCACCTTGTTCCCTGGTGATTGCATTAGCACACTGTTTCGCCCATCTTATCAGGTCAGTGCAGTGTCGGTGCACCTACTGATAGGTGCGATTGTGACCGCCAACATCATTTACCCTCCTGCAGAGTTCCTCCCACAGGGCATCCTGCTGCTGTGCATCCTGTGGCTCATGGCTAAAGAGTGTTGTGTAGTTGTCGAGGAGGTATGGGATGAGGACCTCATCCTCCAAGCGGCTGTATGGCGGCAGTCTGCTACATGGCATGCCTGGAAGACATAACGATGGGGACAGGTCACAGTAACTCACAGAGAAGTACAGCAGTACAGCTGAATGTACATGTGTATCACATTTATTAAGATTACAAATACATCTTTGTAACTCTACATGATACTAACACCACTGACATGTATAGGTCACACACATTTGACACCTACTGGTGATGTGATGTTATCGCCTTATATGTGTGTGTCATGTGATGACATTGCTCATACACCATGTGAATGTTGTCTTGACGTGGGCATGTCTGTTTGGCTATAGTAGTGTCTTTACCTATCAGCACATGCCTGGATGTGTTCACATTAATGCAATCAACCTTAATGCTGTGTATATGCCACATATATAGTCATACAGAGCCGTTAGGGACATGACCTGTGACCCTGCAGACTTGCAAGCAAGTATGTGTTTTGTCATATACATTTACATGGCACTGTACAGCTGTGTAGCATCCTGCCATGTATTGCCTTTGACATTGCTCATACACCATGTGGATGTTGTCTTGACGTGGGCATGTCTGTTTGCCTATAGTAGTGTCTTTACCTATCAGCACATGCCTGGATGTGTTCACATTAATGCAATCGACCTTAATGCTGTGTATATGCCACATATATAGTCATACATAGCCGTTAGGGACATGACCTGTGACCCTGCAGACTTGCAAGCAAGTATGTGTTTTGTCATATACATCTACGTGGCACTGTACAGCTGTGTAGCATCCTGCCATGTATTGCCTATGTTGCACATGTGTAACATATGGGGCAATAGCTAGCCTGTTGGTATTTGCAGGGTTGGATATCAACTTTAGCATGTATGGTCATATTGATCTAGTAGGCTGTATGCCCTGCGCCATTTATGAGCCTAGGCAGACTGGTTACCTAGCAGGAGAAAACAGACAGGTAAGTTTCAGTGGCCAGTTCAAGCAGTGCCACAGAACTGATAGACATGGTTACTGATATATTTGGCATGCGGTCATTACACCATGTCACAGAGAGGGGCGATGTGCACAGGGATGCATAGTATGGCAAGAGTATGTTAACTGTATGGGACATGGATCTGTCAGGCATGTTGTGATCCTTGTACTAGAAAGGTGGATGTCCATGATGTATGTGTTTATTTGGGATCAGGGTGTGTTAAGTGTAGCATGTCCAACACCTCTGGGTTGAACATCGCTTTATTCAGGGTAGGCTGCATGCTACATAGTGCAGCTAGGGATTGTGGAGGGCAATTTAGGCTATCTACACATGGGCAATAACCCTTAAAGGAAATATGTGATTTATTATGGGTCACATGGGTGTTGAGTATGACTGAGCAGTTATCTCTGTATTCCTGGATGGCACCCTGTCATGATTAGGGGTGCCACATATGACTACCTGTCTTTTGTGGTGACATAACTATCAAAGGGAAGTACTGTCCAGCTGCATCCCATACACACAGTTGCCATTATGTTGACCGCTGCCTAGGTGGTAGTTAATGGGTAGAGGGTTTGTAACATAGGGGATGACAATGCAATACTTAGCTGTCAGATTGTGGCCATACATCACACACCACACATCTGACACACTAAGGCCCTTCTGTATGTTGAACGCAGCACACAATGAGTCAACTATTGCCCCTAGTTCATAGTCATTTGCAAACATCAATAGGTTGATGCCTTCTGTGTTAGTCTATGTGGTATAGATAACAAAGAAGGGGAGTACCAGGAATGACCCCTGTATTACTGTGGCTGGCACTGGTTTGATGTGCGTGTATTCGTCAGACACCTTCTGTAGTGTGGGTTCTGCCAGCAGTCCAGTTGCCAACCACTCCTGTGACAAAGGAATGTACACCTAGTTTACTGAGTGTAGCTGGAACACAGTATGGGTGATGGTATCCTATGACCTGGCAAGGTCATGATATGCAGTGTGAATCAACCCTGCTGCCATCTACATCTGTACCGAGTACATCAATTATGTTGACCACGGTTCATGGCCATACAGACCAGACTCAGCAGGGTAGTTGTGCACTATGTCCCATTATCAATGGTGTCTCCCCCTTTGTAGGGTGTAATAACCGTTGCTGTGCACCATTCGGTGTGTACACAGCCTGACATGGAGCTATGATTGAACATGATGTGTATGTGGATAGCTGAATGTTCTTACATTTGTGTAGGATACACCCTGGGATGTTGACAGGTCCCATGAAAGCTGTATGTATGGCTTTAGAGAGTGCAGCTTGTACCTGCATAGTCATTAGTACAGGGGCCCTGTAGTGTACATGGATATATTACTATGTGTACCTGTTGAGTGTGGGAGGGAGGTGGGAGCGGGTTTAGGTTCTCTGAGACCCTATCTGGATGAACGGGTGCTATTTCTGTAGGTGCAGTACTTCCCATACCATAGTGCTGTGCAGCATGGCAGGTCTTGTCGATGCCATTACAATTAATGACACAGCTATAGAATGCTCTGTGCTTGGCCTCATAATATGTGGCTGATTAGTTTCACAGTAGCTTTGCGTGGTTTTATATGGTGTATCTGCATCTTACTGAGGCTGACCAGGGATCACCTACACTCATGTGTGTTCACTCTTGCAACAGTTACTACCTTCTGTGGTACAGTTTAAAGCATGGTACCACCAGTTTGCATGCTTGTATGTGGTGGGTTGAATCCTAGTTCTCTTTCAATGGCACAATCACTGCACATATGTGACTGCTTATGGTTCATTTCTGTAGGATTCAGCATTTGCACATGCATTGTCCATCTGCATGGGTGCCATGGCACTCACCACTCTGCTCTTAGGAAACATAACATTGGCATTGGAGACAAACTATGTGTAGCATACTGTTAGCCCTGTTTGTGTGACTACTGTGATCCAGGTCAGTGGGGTCAATGGAATCCAACATGCATTGAGCGCAGGTGTTGGTACATGAGGAGTCTTCCCAGTTCATACTGGAATAGTTGAGAGTAGCCATTATTATGGTTCTGTCTCAGACCTCATCTTCCCCATTACAGCACATTATGACAGTTGGGAAGTCCACGGCCTGGTGGGTGATCTGTCTCAAGATGCATTTTGAATTCCACTTTGGCACAAAGGTAGTTGCTCAGCATAATGCATCTGATGTTATGCAAGTGCAGTTAGCTTGGGAGTGTACATATCCTTCAGGAATATGGACACACCTGCGGCCCGTGTGTTCCAATAAAGGATAATGGGCAAGAGGTGAGGTATGTGTTATAATATAGTCATGCAGGTGTGCTCTCCGGAGTGTTGAAACATATCTCAGCCACTGCACAGATATGTTCCCTATGTTAGGGATTAACATATGTGTGTCTGTATAGTGTTTCTGACATGTATCATTGTGTAGTGAGACCCGCAGTTTATTGCTTGGCTGTCCCTGTAATAGCAGTGGACCCTCACTTGAACCGTGCATGATGAAGGCACTATAGGGTAAGCATGAGCCCTAGCCAGTATCCAGATTCCCAGGGGTGACAGGTGCAGGCCCTGTCTGGCAAAGCATCATGGTCTGTCAACCATGTTATCCCAGGACGACAGATACTGGATACCCTGTGACATGCACCACTACACTAGACAGTTGTGGAATACAATCCTTTTGTCCCTGTATTGCAGTAGCATTCTGGCCAATGGCAGAATGCTACCCAGGCCTTGGGGCATATCTACATGGGCTACAAGACCTGACAGTTACTACATGTGTTTCCATGCAGTCCAGGCTAGTGCATCACAGGTCCTGCACAATGACATGGAATATGCCAAAGTCATGTGTATAGTTCAAAAGGTGGTCTGAGTGTATGAGTATGTGGCTAATCATGGCAGACAGGCAGCTGACAGTATGTATGCCCTCGTATAGGTCTGTGTGTAACATAGTGCTAGAGTTTGCATTCACAAATGAGTATTGTTGGGCATGTTTCCAGTCATGTGTTCAGAGGTGTGGCACAATTATGCAAACTATGTCATACAGTTTGTGTATTTTGGAGTTTGTCTTTTCCTGCTTGAGGGGTCACTTGTTTGATACTTAGACGCGTCTGTGAATGTGTGTGATTTCCGGTAGTGTGTGTGGGTGTCATTACTGTGTTCTGGTAAGGGTATGTGTTGGTTGTGTTAATGAGCTGCATGTGTTAACCTACACCTCATGACTGTCCAGTCCAGTCATGGCTGTAGACTGGGCTGCCTTACAGCTTACCTCTGTAGCTGCATCCCAGACAATGTTTGGGGCGTGGTGTTAGGTGGGGCTGGCAGTGTACATGGCATAGAGATTACATTCCCCCAGGATGGCCACATACACAAAGCTGACATTAGGAAACACCAGTAGCTGACTAGTGGACATGCCTGTATGAGCAGTCCGTACTACAAGTACCAAGTACTGCATTTAGTTTACGTATTGCCTATGAAGATGTTTTAGACGGTGATGCTCACATGTAAATATTTGTGTTATGGACGTGACAACACTGGCTATTACGGAAACATTGTAGCTACCTTTAGCAGCAATCCTCCTCTGAGGTGCACATCACATCCTGTTAGTTGATTAAAGATGATACAAGTCTGTTTCCTTCTCTGGGTATATACTCACATATCCACCAGGACCATGAGCTCTGTTGGACACAGGCACCCACTCTCCAAACAGAGTTATGTATCAATAGGCTCTGATGCCACTATCAACATGATCAGGATATAATCAGATAGTGTGAGCCATGACCTATGATGTGGCTATTACGCATGGGCAGCTGTCTCCTACATCTTAAACTCCTACTGCAAATGTTACACTGGAGTTAAAGATGATATGCAACCTGTTTCATTACCAGTGCTGTGCACTACCTTACATACAGTATGTGCAGGCGGCTGTTAGGTTGCCAATGAGAGGTTGGGCTACACAAATCTGGTAGTTCAACCAGTGTGTCTGTACTCTCAATATCCACTCTATGTAGGTGTGCACATAGCCATTTGGCCCAGCCCTGTAACAAGGGTCACTACACATTTGCATAACATGTACACATGCACAGCTGTTATTTCTTGCAAATGATAGTAGAGAGGTGGATATTACATGTGTTATGTGCATGGATAGTTACCTGGCTCTTCCAATTATCTTTGCTAACCTGTCAGATGAATACTAATGCTTTGTATCCTGTCACTGAGTATTGTAATTGCCAATAGACATAACTACTGTTTGCATAACATAACAGAAGTGATATGTAGAATAGAATACAGATCTGACTAGAATACTGTACATTACACAGTTATTGGCACAATATCCCACAATGCACACCATATTTGCACGGTAAGCCCACCTTTAACATGTTCATCTTACTTATACACCCATACATATGTCGACTGTTACAATATAGCGACATGTACTATCCCCTGTTATAGCACATACTTGTTGAACCAATCCTGACACTGACAGTGGCTGGAAGCAGATTGGTGGGTTCCAAGCCCATATCATCCCTTGTGGTGTATGTGGAGTGTGCCGTGTGACCTACTGCAGTACACACCCAGAATACTACAAGCATTACTACTGCTCAACACTACATCGCTACAAGATGGCTATTTCCACTATATGCATTGATTACACTGTAATTCGTACAGTACAGATACTACATACACAGACATACTACGTTATACATACCGTCTTAGTAATTGGAGGTGTTATTAACTAGTGTAGCACTCGTTTTCGGTTCATCTTTCAGTGTTCTGTACTATCCTACAAGTAGAGACAGATGGTTTGAATGTGTGACATGGCAACCTTTTATAGTTACAGATCAGTAACATGTGCTATCCCGATGGCCATTTGGTGTTCCTTAGTAGCTAATTACATGCACATCAGCTGCGCTGCTACTGCCTTAGCCAATACCATGGCTATAGTGGAGTATATTTGAGTACTCCACTTGGGCGTTGTCCCTTTGCCTTACTTGTGAGGAAGACAGTGTGGAAGTTACGTTTGGAATCTGTTGCAACAGTTGTATGGAGATGTACAGTAACATATTGTGTGTAATGCCTAGAGGAGTTGGTCTAAATGTGCGTACTGCTGTTATATTTCTGAACATTGCTACTTGTGCAGGGTTTGTCTGTACTTAATACTTCTGCATATGTTTCAGTCTGGCCAGGTTGTTTGACCAGCTCAAGGCTGCATAGCTATGCATATACTGTTAGGGGGTTTACAGTGTGCTTACCAGACATATTTAGTTTGGTGTTACTGTGTATCATACTGTGCTAATAATCAGTACTCGGTAAAACTCCCTGGTGTATGAACCTTTCAACCCTCTGAAACGGTATTAGTTCATACAAACCCTGTTACATCAGCAGCTGTTCAATTATATAACATCAACTATTTCACATAGGGCCATGTTAGTGTGTCTGTGTCCAGGTATGTTAAGGTTTCAGCAGATGTTGTACAGTAGTTGCATAATTGTTTATGGTATGACAGTATGTATTGATGTAATTATTTTGGTTGTGGGGGTAGATGTTGGTAGGTGTACATTGCACATGCAGGTGTGTAGGAACTCCTTTTATACAACATATATATGTGTGTGGGTGTTCTTTCCCTATGTGAACAGCTATCCCTTAGTGGACTAATACTATGGTAATTGCAGGCTGATTCATTAAGGCACTATTAAATGCTTCCTGTATAGCATGCAGGTACTGTTAGTCCTTCAATCCTTTTGGCAATACATCAGAATGTAATAAAGATTTGCAAAATGAAAGCTGTCTGTGTAATTCTGTCATGGATATTTGCAGTCATTGCAGTTGTGTTGGTGACTGTGTCCATTGAACATATTTGTAATATTGTATTGGCATATACTCTTCATATGTTATGTTCATATTGTTTGGGGGAGGGGGCGGAATGTGTGATTGCTATGGTCCATGTTATACTCAGATATTACCACTTCGGATGCTGTCTGCAGACATGTATGCATGTGTATGTATACATATATATACATATATATATATATATATATATATATATGAATATGTGTGTATATGTATATAGATATATACATTATTGCATGCATTTATCTGTACCTCCATAGATGTGTAGATGTTTTTAACCTATCTATATATCTACATGTATATGTAGACCTGTATATATCGACATGTCTCTATGTATCTCTCTCTCTCTATATATATATATATATATATATATATATATATATATATATATATATATGAGCATACACCTTTAATTGGGTACATGGTGGGTTGTGCTATTTCAACACATTCCTCCCTTTTGTGTTTTAACCTGTCTGCATACACAACTGGGATAGGTACATCCCAGGTAGCTTAGTGTTAGGTTACTCTGAGGATGGAGTACATGGTTGCGGGTTCTACTCCTGGAAGGTGTTATTATCTTATCTCTCAGAGTAGGCACTGGTAGGGAAAGTGTGAATAACTCACATTTAAGCTGTTGTGAGCAGGTTTGCCCGTGGTCTGCGTGACGTTAAGCAAAGGTCAAACGTGTGAAGCGCTTCTCTGTTTACCGTGTTTCAGCTCCACTTACCGTTGCGCAAACACATGGAAACCTGCTTACAACTGCTTAAGAGTGCTTTAATCCACCTGCATCCAAAAGCCCTTATTCTTGCTCTCAAAATAACCTAACTGTCCCTGCAGGTCTTGAACCCGGGACCATGAACACCACAGTCACTGACTTTACCACTAAGGCATCTGAGATATGCACAAATGTTATGGTGTTTAGATTATACATTGTACTACAGACATTCCTCACTACTGAAAACAAATGTGACAGTCAGTTGGTGTACATATGTCTGATGCATGTTAATGTTCATATGTTTGTGAAAGTAGGTGTTGCAGTGTGACATGACAGGGTGTATTATGAATAAGTAAGGTTCTTGCTTTGTGTCCTTTTTATATTTCCCCATACTCCATGTATGCCCCTCCAGTTCACTTATTGGACATCCGACCCAGGCCCTCCTTGATGCATGATTGCATTGCCCATCATTCCTCCCCCACCCCAATCTTCACATACACAACAACCACCCCTTCTATGGTGAATTAGGTTAATATTAATTGTTATAATACCAGAGCTGCATGTGTTTTGTGTGCACTTCAATTCCTTTGCAGTGCTTCTGTGTCACAAAGTGTGTTCATAGATGCTTATATATATATGGCTATTGATGTAACTGTATTTTATATATATATATATATATATATATATATATATATATATATATATATATATTGTATTAGTTTGTAACAGTAATACATCTGTAAACTGGAATGTGTTGGTTCACAAACTACAGTACATTACAATGTACTGTACATATGTACACAAAGTCACTGTCCCATTTGTGATCATTACAGTGAAATGCATATGGTATAAGGTGTAGTCTCAAGACCATGAAACATGTGAACACCTTGGATGGCTTACTGGTACATCCCATGACTATAGTGTGCATGGTCCAGGGTTCGACACCTGCGAAGCTTTACAAATGTTTTTTTACTGCAGAATAAGGCTCATTTAAGCAGTTGTAAGCATGTTTAAAAGTGTTTGTGTGACATTATAGCAGCGTTTAAACACAGTTAAACAAACGTTGTAATGTATAACCTGTGTGCGCAAACACGGCCACATCCGCTAACTACTCCAGATATATACCTGTCAGTGATGTAACATCTCACTATGTGCTGACATGACATTACATTCTCTGTTGACTGTACTCTCCTGCACACATAGGTTTATATGGGTGATTCGTATGTTTATTATACAGACGATTGCTACTTATATATGCAAGCTGTGGTTAAGGTCTACTTTTGCACATGATAAACATCCCTGCCTTTATCGGGATTGTAACCTCAATGCACAGATACTATGCGGATGCTGTAACCATTACACTGTTGACATTAACGTTGCTTCCGCCTATTTCCTATTTAGATGATTTCTGTGTGTAAGCTAGGCTAAGCAAAGGGCGGGAGCCCCCAAACTCACTGAGCTTCACGTACTCTTGAAATAACAACATATAACAAATGTACTGTGAGACAATACATTGCATTCCTAGTTACATTAGGCATAGCCCCTCACTGACACACTTCAAGGAAACCTTGTTGTGTGAATGGGTAACAGACTATATACCCCTGGGATCATGTGTCCCACAGCCATACAGCCAGGGGGTGGGGGAGCCTGTCCAGTTTGATAGGTGCAAGACCTGTTGAGGGAATTGAATGGTGCTGAATTGCCACATTAACATGCCTTCTTTAGATCACTAAGTGCCGCTATCAACTTCCACAACCCCAGTCTTCAACAGCTTCCAGCAACTCTGCCTGGAATTGCTTCATTGGCTATGCTTGACAGAGACTCAGTTACTTCATCAATGGTGCGGGGAAGGCCAACACACTGTTGCTATGCTTCTAATTGCCCTTGGGCAGATAGATAGTAGGCTATCTGTGAACCTCTAACGTGCAGGCCATCACAGCCATAATATGTGAATAAACAGACCTTCAAATCACAATATACAGTGTGAACTCACCATGTAGTCAGGAAACAGTTGAGTACAGCATGAACATACAGAACACTGATACTTAGTCACTCTAAAAGCCTATCTTGGAAGCTGGAAGACTTGTATAAGTTTAAGGCTTTCTATTCCTTACCACTAGGTTACCTACAGGGGAGATGAAAAACAAGCATAGATGGGGAACATGCATGCATTGATACCATACCGGCCAATGTGTCAGCCTTACGCTTTGGAATACTGGCCAAGGCTATTGGCACCCCCATGGTGCCTTATTTAGGAGAGTCTCGAAGGTGAATACTAGCTTCAAAAACAGCACAATAGCAGATTCAATGACGTTTATACTACTCAACACCAGGGGTTGTGATCACAACATGCATGCACTCACAGCACTCCTCAGGATGGACAACATCTGTGCATTAAATGAAATCTGTCTTAAGGCTCCTGAGAGCACACCAACACTACCAGACTACAACCCATACCACACATTTCAGCCGCAGAACATGGACTGACAGACATGGAGGGGCTGTATGCATATCCATCAGGGATACCTACACCTCCAGGTTAGTGGGGCAGCATGATACCGCTGTGATCATCCATGTGCAGCTAACATCAGCCACAACTGCAGTGTGGAATGTGGCCTGCTACGGATCATACTCCATGACCCAGGACCTCCACTCCACCTACCTGGAGACAGTGGAGAACATGACAGTCCTAACGCACACCCTGGCATTGGTCGATGTCAACTACCATACCATTAACTGGGAAACGTACTCCGATATTCACTTCCAGGATCAGCGCTTCCTGGAATGTATCACCTCATATGCCCTGTATCAGGTGGTAACCTCCCTAACGCGGTGTGGAAACTACTAGATGTGGTCATCACCAACATGGGCAACAGGTGCACCACAGCTGAGGTTAACCGGTCACTGGTTAGATCTGACCATGAACTATTCACTGTTTCCACACTCTAGCATCTCCCCCACCCACAGATACCACAGTGTATACCTTTCCTACAGCTAAATTTACACTACTAGTGATGGGGGGGGGGTTCACAGCCCCCACGCTAAGGGGAAACACTGCTCAAGATACAGACAGATTTACAAATGCAGTCTATAAGCACCTACACAGATGTATGGATCGTGCCATCGCTGGTAAACCAAGACTCACTCCTCCTAGACAAGGACACCGGTCTGGTGGACCTCTGCAATAAACAGGCTATACTACAGACGTAGGACAGTGTTCCAGACACACAGCAAATCCCACGAAGGGCAGACATCCATGACCACTATTAGTATGATACATAGGTCCCTCATTACCTCATCCAAGGCTAACATCAGCAGAAGAATAAGCAAGGATTCGAAAGATAACCACAAAGCCTTCTTTGGCTATGTCAAGGATCTGCGTGGTGACACACAGATTTGCACTGTGCCGGTGAAATACAGCACAGAATATGCTGACCCTACTGATATCGCCAACATCCTTGCAGATACATTCTGTGCATACTTCACCCCCTAAAGAGCCCACAACACTACCCGAAAGGTACAGTATCCCAACCATCAGAGACACACAGGTGGAAATGCCCCTCTCTAACAGCAGAACACAGCATCAATGGAGGCAGATGTTGTCCCAGACTGCATCTTGCAAACTGTACAAGACAACCTGCCCCCCATCTAATTAAGCATTCCTACCTCAGCCTCTCCACTCCACAGGCTGCATGCCCATACAATGGCGCGTGGCAACAGTTATTCCACTCCATCATGGTGAAATCACAACTGACCATGGTAACTACCACCCCATAAGCCTGACTAGCCTGGTCTGCAGTGGTATGGTTCACATCCTCATGGCACTCATTGACAATGACATCGGTAACCTTCGAACACATAACCCAACCCAGGTCAGCGTGGTTGAGTGCAGTTCATGCCTACTAAACCCTCTTACATACAGTCACCAAGACGTTAGATGACAGGGGAGGTGGTTCACACATACTAATGGGACCTCACCAAGGCTTTTGACACCATGCCCCACTCAGGTATTATTGATAAACACATCAGCCTGTACAGTCACCCATATATCACAGGTTGGGTTGCCAATGGGCTTACACACAGAACCCACATGGTACGACTAGCGGTCTCCAGGTCCAACTTTTGAACAGTCAAGACTGGTGTCCCACAGGACTCAGTCCTGGGAGCCCTACTGTTTGGCATATACTTCTCAGATGTACAGGCAAACACAGGTGGACTATGGCAGACCATGTTTGGCAATGACTGCAAACTGGGAGCCATGATTGATAGTCCAGCTGACATGGTCATCCCTCAAGGGGCCTCACAGAGAATGTCACAGGGTGCCAACGACATAGCCTCCAGCCAAGTGCCACTAACTGCATGGTAATTCCATTGTGGAATTGGCACCCACATATTAACACATGAGCGGCAACCACTTTAATACAGACGAGGTAATGGGATATCGGGGGACTAAGGTAGATAGTGATCTCCCCTGTGACAATCATATCTCCACAGTAGTTAGGACATCATTCTATGTAGGCCGTCTGACTACTAAAGGATTCCCATCTAAACATGTTTGGGTTATAGTGCCCCTTTACTCATCACTCATCAGTCGCATTGTAGGGTATACTAACCCATGTGGGATGTACCTCAGAGGACACGTCCAACAGCTGGGGGGTCCACGAATGTACCTCACCAAGGGGAATACTGCCCTCCAACATATGGCCTTTGCAGCCGGACTGAATAAACTCCTGCTTTATTCAGTGGCATCTCGTTTACCCAGAGATTATCTCCACTGACCAACACAGCCATGCCAAACTCAGGCTTGATGGAAATGCTCCACCTATGGGAATCCATGTCACAGTGGGCCACACACTGTAGTGAGCTGACCTTGCCACAACAATAACCGGAAGATGCTGAAGGGACAGCTTCCTGTCACAGACACTTCCCATACTTTGGAACAACATCCCTAACTACATTATACAGAGCCTTCACTAACACTCTGCAAGAGAAACCTTGAAGGGTGGATGGGGAACAGTAGATGCACCCCAGGGATCCCGCCATTTGTTCTGCTCCACAGAGGGACGGTTAATGAATCAATGGGTTGGCAAAAGCTGACACAGTTTGGCAGGCCTTATGAATGGCCTCTGGCATTTGGCCAAGTACCAACCTATGAATCTATACATACAGTATCTGCATATGCTGATAGCTTAATTTACTGGTCAGGTATTGACAAACCTTGTGCCAATGGCTGTTGTGTGTGCAGTAGTTGAGGGCTGCCTATGTTGGATGCACACAGTAGACTGCCTATACATGACAATTTACAGGTAGTCTTGTGTGTGTGCCATCCATTTTTACTGTGTGTGCAGGTGGAGCAACGTGTCAGTCCCTAGGTGCCTACACTGTCAGTGTGTGTGCTATACGTTCCCTCTTTGCCAAGGCATGGGCATACTGGGCACACCTCCGTCTGATTACAGGGGCTGGCTCATGGTGTTCGTGGTCTGAGTACCGCTGTGCCTGTGGGGCCCTTTTCAATGGTGATGGGCTGTGAGGGCCTTCACCATTCTGTCCCTGCTGCAGCTGTTTCCACAGGACCATATTGTGTAGCATGGCACACACTATGAAGATGTGGGCACATGTGCCTGGAGAGTACTGCAGGGCTCCACCAGATATGTCCAAGCAATGGAACCGTGATTTCAGCATCCCAAACACGCACTCTGTGATGATTTTGGTTTGTGCCTGTGCCTCATTATGGCATTCCTCCATGGGTGTGTGTGCATTTCTGATGGGAGTCATCATCCACGGTTTCAGTGCATAGTCAGCATCCATTTGGGATGTCCCCCTGACAAATAACCGATACAGCTGTGAGGCATGCCAGATGTGGGAGTCGTGATAGCTTCCAGGGCTGCCAGCACACACATCCATGATAATGCCCTGGACATTGCACATGACCTGGCAGTTGATGGAGGGGTATCCCTTGTGGTTTATGTAGCGCTTACTCTGCTCACTGGGTGGTGATTTGATGTGTATGTGCGTGCAGTCTTTTGCACCCAGTTCCTCCGGGTATTCTGCCACATGATGGAAGAGACGCATATTGTTGGCCAACTCCTCCTGCATTCGGGAGGAAGTATATGTGCTCATTGGCATGTGGTAACATGGCATCCAGGAACTGGTGTAGTACCCTGGATGCTGATGCCTGTGAGATACCCATGATATCCCCAGTTGGTCTTTGAAAGGTACCTGTAGCTAGTATTCTCAGGCTTACACATACCTTCGTATCCACTGGGATGGGTTCCCCTCTGTTTGTTCTGGCTCTGAGGCATGGCCTGCACAGCTCCACAAGTTGCTGTAGGGTGTCCCTGTCCACCCTGTAATGCTCTACTGTCTCCAGATTGTGTAGCCCCTGGTAGGTTACCCTGGGTCTGAACACCCTCCTCCTCCTCTGGTGCCTGCGGTGGTCATGTGCATCATCCTCCACACCACCTTCAGTCTCCAACACATGCTGGTGGATCAAAGCTATGGCAGCTCCTAACATGTATATAATAAAAGTTTCCCGTCTATATACCCCACTGGTGCAGAGAGTATGGGAATACACAAATGTGTGTGAGGTGCTTTCACACTTTATAGTATTGTGCTATGGATGCTGCTGATGTAAGTGGATGTGTATGAACTATTCCAGCAGCTGCTTGTTTTAATTACGAGTTTTGCAATGAGTACTGCAAGTGTGGGGTCTTTACTGTGGAGATCTACTTGCCTGCCTTGATTAATCTGTTGCCCTTTAATTCACTTTTAGACCTGGAACCCCTCCCATTATCAGGCATGCATCCACCTGCCGTCTTTCTTGTTTTGTACTTTCCCTATCCAGTCATGGCGAAATGTGCCTTGTAGCTGATATACTGCATATCGCCTTTGTTCTGCTTTGACACTTTGCTGTTTTCTTTGCATTACAGCCCCTCCTCTTCCCTGTTCTGCAGGTAGCTGCTTGCAGCCTTGTTAGTTGTTGTCAATGGCCCACTGTAGGCTCCTAGGTGTTAATTAGTAATTTGTACTCCAATTTCACTGCTGCAGCATTTCCTTAATTCTTTCCTATATCCTTCCTCTTTCAGCTGCAGTGCGTGACGCGCATACCCGTTTACTGGGTTTACGTGCATTTTCATCTCCGTTCACATGCATACTTGTGTACTTTCAGCTAAGCATAGCTATGGGCAATTCGACACACCCCTATCCAGCAGCTTTGCCTAGCTAGGGGCAGACCAGTTTAGCAATGCTCCAATGTGGTTACAGCAATGGCGACACACCCCTCTCTTAATGTTGTCTTTATCTCAAGGGCTCACCTCGGTGTTATAACGCTACGCTGTGAGGTGCATCCTTACACCAGCGGGGAATCTGCGATTCACTATTATGCCTCTCATTTGCATGGCATTGCCTACTAGTACTTAGCTACTGTGCATAACACTGTCGCTGCCCCTTAGCAACCCTTGCGCCATGAGTATGGTGTAGCTTGCCTGCCATTGACTATTATGGGGAAATCGTGATATGTGTTTCATTGCGAATTTATTCTATATTTTTAGATATTCCTTGCAATCCCCATTTGCGCACAGCTGCCCTACGCTTCCACGTTGCGATAGTGCGACTATATATATTAAATGTTCATTTTATATTTTATACATTTTGTTTTTATGCCAATGGCTATATAGTTAGCCATTGGCATATATTAACATTACAATACATGTGTTTGGTCTGCTGTCATGGCTCCGATTTTATGTTTGTAAAAATGTAAACCATTTTCTACGGTTTATATTTCTGCATGCTTACACTATGCCTGCACCACTTCCTGAATCACTGCATACCTTCATTTGCATGCTACACTGCTGCACATGGGTTAATTAGCATACAAGGCTAGGGTGTTGTGCGGCCGTAGCGTACACAGGTAGTGCATGTGGAAACAGCTCGTACCTGAATCGCTCCGCGGCCATATTTGGTGTTAGAATGCTGATGCTACGCCTGCACCTTCATGAATCTCGGGGATAGTAAGACCTTGTTAAGTTTAATTCTGGTGGCTGCCAAAAAAACAATTAGTAGAAATTGGAAATCCAAGTCTAAACCAATTGTATTTGAAGTATTGAATATTGAGACAGAGATAAAACTGGGTGTGGGATCTTTAGAAAAAGGACGGAGCAAATTACGTAGAAAAATTGAAATTGTGGGAACAATACATTCAGACTAAATGTTTTAGAGGAGAAGTGAGGTTTAAGAGAAGGCAAGAATTGAGCAATTTATGTAATGCTGGATTAATGATTGTTATTTTGTGATGTATGACGTTTGTAACTGGGAACATGTTAATGTGGTTGTTTTCTTTTATAAAAAATGTATGTTTGACTATATCTTAAGTGATAATTTAATAAAGGTGTTGAAAAAGCTCAACAAGTAGCAACAAAACAGAAAGTTAATGATCTAACCAGTCTGTTGTAGCTCCTTACAGGAAAAATGTAGTCTGTTAACACTGTGTGCTTATCCCCCTTGCTTTGTAGTGTAACTGTGTAAGTGTCTTGCATGTGTTTTATTAACAGTGAACACTGATTATTAATAAGTTACTTTAACTTTGCAGTGAAGGCTGTTTGCACATTTAAATACTTGCTTAGGCATACTTATAGTTTCAGGAAAGAACATTATTTAAAGTATTAAGTCTTTTTTCTCCTTTTTGAATTATATGTGCATATATACATATGTGTGTACGTATACATTTATTTAGTTTGTATATGTAGTCTGTTTGTTGACCAAGTATTTCCACACGTCTAAATTCCCAATTTACAGGCATTTCCACAGTTTTATGTGTAGTCCCTGGGTTTAAAAACATTGTGAGTCATATGGTAGGCACATGCTAGTATGATAGTATACAGGAGACATTACGAGATACGATATAGATCACATAATCAGTGGCAGTGTAAAACAAGACATACTGCAGCCCTAGTAGACAGCTGAAGCTGCAGTTCTAAGATCAAAATAGTGTTCATGAAAATCATTATTACACAGTATTGAGTAATGCTTTTTCTGTGTTTCACTCAATCATTCAAAAGTATGTCACTCCCCTGTTTTTTTAGTATAACTTGAAAATCTAATTCCATACACACCCACTAATAAATTATATATAACTACTTTGTGGTTATACTACAGCCAGTGAAAAGTGAAAAACCCACTGCAGTGCACTACTGACTCACTCTCTGTAAGTTAGTGTGGTTTAAATGAACCAGGACAAAATTACATAGAAAATGTTCAGTGGGAAATGCCTCACCGAAGTGTGGGAAAGCTGTCGAATAACAAAGTAGGATATCATGTAACTAGTATAATATGTTAGTAGCATACCTCTCAACTGTCCAGATTTTCATAGAAAGTCCAGATATTTGTTTCTTATTTGTGGTCTCTTCCTCATAAAATTTGTGATTGTTCTGGCAAATCACAGAGGATTGAAGTCACTAAATAAAGACTTACATTTGAGTTTCAGACTTCTTATCATTCAGAAAATACATGCTAACACAAAATACACTGTTCTAGAAACTTTTTTTTTTAGTTTATAAGAGCAATATCTAAAATCTATCCCTGTTTTCAGGCCTTTATTTCCCCATTATTTTAGGCTTTGTCCAGATTTCTTGCTCTTAGAGGTTGAGAAGTATGGTTAGTGGGAACAAGCCAGTGCATTTCTTTGTGCCGGTCCCATGCCCGGATAAATGAGGAGGATTGTGTCAGGAAGGGCATCCGGCGTAAACCTTGGCCAAATTATTCATGTGGACACCAGTAAATATTTACATACTGGATCGGTCGAGGCCCGGGTTAACAACAACCGCCACCAGTACTGTTAGCCAACAGGATGCTGGTGGAAATTGGGATACTTTTGGCCGAGGGAGGAGAAGAGAGGGAAGGCATGGTTGAAGGCAGGAAGAGAGGAGAAAGGCTAGGACTGTGGTAGTGAGGGTTGGAACTTTGAATGTTGGCAGTATGACTGGTACAGGGAGAGAGCTAGCCGATATAATAGACAGAAGGAAGGTTGGAATATTGTGTGTGCAAGAGATCAGATGGAAGGGGAGTAAGGCTAGTGTATTGGAGGTGGGTTCAAATTGTTTTATCGTGGTGTGGATGGGAGGAGAAATTGCGTAGGAGTTATCCTGAAGGAAAAGTATGCTAAGAGTGTTTTGGAGGTGAAAAGAGTGTCAGATAGAGTGATGTTTATGAAGCTGGAAATTGATGGTGTAATGATGAATGTTGTTAGTGCATATGCTCCACAAGTTGAGTGTGCGATGGACGAGAAAGAAAAATTTTGGATTGAGTTGGATGAAGTGATGATGACTGTACCCAAGGATGAGAGAGTGGTGATTGGAACAGATTTCAGTGAGCATGTTGGTGAAGGGAACAGAGGGGATGGGGAAGTGATGGGTAGATATGGTGTTAAACAAAGGAATGCAGAAGGTCAGATGGTAGGGGATTTTGAGAATAGGATGGACATGGCTGTGGTGAATACTTATTTTAACAAGAGGGAGGAGCATTGGGCGACATACAAGAGTGGTGGAAGCTGCACACAGGTGGATTATATCTTATGTAGGAAGGCCAGTTTGAAGGAGATTGGAGACTGTAAAGTGGTGACTGGGGAAAGTGTAGTTAGGCAGCATAGAATGGTGGTTTGTAAGGTGACGTTGGTGATCGAGAAGAGGAGGAGGAGTGTGAGGGCAGCACCAAGGATTAAATGGTGGAAATTGAAAAAGGGTAATTGTGAGGTGGAGTTCAGGGAAGAGTTAAGACAGGCACTGGGTGGCAGTGAAGAGTTACCAAATAGCTGGGTAACTACAGCAGAGCTAGCAAGGGAGACGGCTAGAAAGGTGCTTGGTATGACATCTGGACAGAGGTAGGACAACAAAGAGACATGGTGGTGGAATGAGGAAATACAAGAGAGTATACAGAGAAAGAGGTTAGCAAAGAAGAAGTGGGATTGTCATAGAGATGAAGAAAGTAGGCAGGAGTATAAGGAGATGAGGTGCATGGCAAAGAGAGAGGTGGCGAAGGCTAAGGATAAGGCATTTGAATAGTTGTATGAAAGGTTAGACACTAAGGAGGGAGAAAAGGACCTGTACAGATTGGCTAGACAGAGGGACCGAGCTAGGAAAGATGTGCAGCAGGTAAAGGTGATAAAGGATAATAAAGGAAACATACTTACAAGCGAGGAGAGTGTGTTGAGCAAATGGAAAGAGTACTTTGAGGGGTTGATGAATGAAGAGAATGAGAGGGAGAGAAGGTTGGATGATGTGGGGATAGTGAATCATGAAGTGCAATGGATTAGCAAGGAGGAAGTAAGGATAGCCATGAAGAGGATGAAGAATGGAAAGGCTGTTGGTCCAGATGACATATCTGTGGAAGCATGGAGGTGTTTAGGTGAAATGGCAGTGGAGTTTTTAACCAGATTGTTTAATGAAATCTTGGAAAGTGAGAGGATGCCTGAGGAATGGAGAAAGTGTTTTGGTACCAATTTTTAAGAATAAAGGTGATGTGCAGAGCTGTAGTAACTACAGAGGGATTAAATTGATCAGTCACAGCATGAAGTTATGGGAAAGAGTAGTGGAAGCTAGGTTAAGAAGGGACGTGATGATTAGTGATCAGCAGTATGGTTTCATGCTGGGAAAGAGCACTACAGATGCGATGTTTGCTCAGAGTGTTGATGGAGAACTACAGAGAAGGTCAGGAGGAGTTGCATTGTGTTTTTGTAGATGTAGAGAAAGCATATGACAGGGTGCCTAGAGAGGAGTTGTGGTATTGTATGAGGAAGTCGGGAGTGTCAGAGAAGTATGTAAGAGTTGTACAAGATATGTACGAGGGTAGTGTGACAATGGTGAGGTCTGCGGTGGGAGTGACGGATGCGTTTAAGGTGGAGGTGGGATTACATCAAGGATCAGCTCTGAGCCCTTTTTTATTTGCAGTGGTGAGGGACAGGTTGACAGACGAGATCAGACAGGAGTCCCTGTGGACTATGATGTTTGTAGATGATATTGTGATCTGTAGTGAGAGTAGGGAACAGGTGGAGGAGACCCTGGAGAGATGGAGATATGCTCTAGAGGGAAGAGGAATGAAGGTCAGCAGGACTAAGACAGAATATATTTGTGTGAGTGAGAGGGAGGATAGAGGAATGGTGAGGATGCAAGGAGTAGAGGTGGCTAAGGTGAATGAGTTTAAATACTTGGGATCAGTAGTTCAGAGTAATGGTGAGTGTGGAAGAGAGGTGAAGACGAGAGTACAGGCAGGATGGAGTGGGTGGAGAAGAGTGTCAGGAGTGATTTGTGACAGACTAGTACCAGTAAGAGTGAAAGGGAAGGTCTACAAGAGGGTAGTGAGACCAGCTATGTTATATGGGTTAGAGACAGTGGCAATGACAAAAAGGCAGGAGTTAGAGCTGGATGTGGCAGAGGTAAAGATGTTAAGATTTGCACTGGGTGTGACAAGGCTGGACAGGATTAGGAATAAGTATATTAGAGGGTCAACCCAGGTTGAAAGGTTTGGAGACAAAGCCAGAGAGCCAAGATTATGTTGGTTTGGACATGTGCTGAGGAGGAATGCTGAGTATATTGGGAAAAAGATGCTAAGGATGAAGCTACCAGGTAACAGGAAAAGAGGAAGGCCTAAGATAAGGTTTAGGCCTAAGATAAGGTTTATGAATGTGATGAGAGAGGACATGCAGGTGGTTGGTGTGACAGAGTAAGATGCAGAGGACAGCAAGAAATGGAAACAGATGATCCGCTGTGGCGACCCCTAACAGGAACAGCCGAAAGAAGATGATGATTAGTTCGCTGAAAGTTATTTTCAGTGAACACCTATTCATCGACATATATTCAGCGAAAAGCAGTTAAGCAATTTGCTGAATTTTCCAAGGACAATAAAGTAGTTGGCCAACTACGCAATTTTGCCCTTTTCCCCACTGTAGTGTGATCTCAGATTTGGTATATATAGTTAGGGGGTGTGGGGGGCAAAGCCCCCACTTGGGTGGTTTTGATTTAGTTGTGGGTTCCGTTGTGCTGTGGGGCAGTTGTTTCATTGCCCTTGGGAAATTCAGCTAATCGCAGAAGTGATTTTTGCTATCTGTCGATGAATAGGTGTTTGCTAAAAATTACTTTTGGCGAACTAATATAGACAACCTTAGTATTCACTGGGTATGTAGTCTTGCTTAGTAGAATGGTTCGTAGGTTCCCAGGATGATACTAGGCTATTGGCCCTGAAGCCCTTGTAAGCCTAGCCAAGAATTTCACCCAAGTTCCCAGAAAGTCAGCAGCTGTCTCCCCTTTCCAGCAGGGACAGTCTGTTCAGCAGATGGAGGAGTCTTTGGGACACAAATCTGTTGCGCCAACAAGTTCTATTAATGTCACAGACTAGGTTGAGCCCTTGTGTGCGGGTTGCGTGAGTGGAGTTTGACTTATGGATATGTAGCAACTCCATCAAGGCTGGGTCTGAGATGGCCTTGTATGCCAGACACAGGTCACCTCTGAGGAGTCTGCACAAGACTGAGTAGAGGGATAGGGCTTTTAGCCCATCTGTATAGGATAGGTGTTTGCGACTCTGGATTTTCCTGGTCAGGAACCTCTGTGGTCTCTCCAGCTGCTGCATGTGCTTGGCAAGGTACATGCCAAAGGGGGCATTGTATTCGATAATGGGTCTGATAAGGGAGGAGTACAGTTGCTCCTGGATGAAATGCCCTTACTTATGAGGTGGGCCATGTAGAAAGCCTTCTGTACAACGGAGGCAACCTAGTGGTTAAAAGTTAGGTTGCTATCAACCTGGATGACCAAGTCTCTCATGACTGATTGCATGCTTAGTACATTATTAATGTGATAATTAGTGGGGTGCCATTTTCCCCAAAGGAGATAATGATGCATTTTTTGGCATTCAGTTTGAGGCCATGCTTCTGGCACCAGTCATTAGTTTGGGTAAGGCTCTCATGGAGGGTGTTCACATCACAAGGGGAGTTGTCAGCCACAGACCATTGGTTTTGGCTTGCACCTCAGAAAAGTATATCCCAAACAGTAGAGGCCCCAAGACCAATCCTTGGGGTATGCCAGTCATTACGGGTCTACTAGTAGAGGTGGCTTCCCCTATTTTGACTGAGTGGGTTCTGTCAGTGAGCTAGATAGGCACCCATCTGGTAACATACGTGTTGATGTCTAGATGGGAGAGTTTATCTATTATGCCTGAGTGAGGAGTAGTGTTGAAGTCTTTGGCTAGGTCAAGGTAGGTGGTGTGCACCATCTTCCCCTCGTTCATGGCTTTGGTGACTGTTTCAAAGAAGATGACCAAGTTTAACAGGCATAATCTCCCTTTGACAAAACCAAACTGTGTTGGGTCAAGAGTTTGGAGGTTGCCAGTGTCCTTGTTTAGAAGGTTCATGATAATGCGTTCCATGGCCTTGCAGATCAGACTAGTTATGCTGATGGGCCTATAACTGCCTGGGCCCGTGGGCACTCCGCCTTTGTGAAGAGGGATGACATTGGCTGTCCCCCATTCAGCTGGTGCTCAGGCTTTGGTTGAATAGGGTGCCTAATGGTGCTGAGAGCTCTTGCCTGAGTTCATGTAGGATGCAGTCAGGGATGTTGTCAGGTCCCACGGAGGCAGTATTTTCTGCCTTTGAGAGGGCATTAAAGACCTGCTCCTTGGTGATGAGGGGAGGGGTAGGTGCTCGGCATGTCCTGGTTTGGTGATGGGACAAGGGGGTAAAGTTTTCACTGAATGTGTCTTCCAGCAGGTTGGTTGTATCTACGGTGTTTGTGCATGTGGTGTTCTTGATCACCAGTTCAGAGAAGATTTGGGTGTTACCTTTCAGATTATGGACATATGTGAAGAAGGTTTGGTGATTGTCCTTAGTGGATGTGGCCAGTTTGGACTCGAAGTCAGCCTTAGAGGATTTCACCAATAACCTTATTTGCTTGTTCAGACAAAGGAGAGATTGCTTCCAACTTGGCATATGCTCTTTCTTGGTCCTGGACAGTATTCTTCCTTCTATTATAGAGTTTGTTTATTGCTTCTGTCGACCAGACAGGTTTACTGTTCCTTGAGGAAGATAATTTGGTTCTGTCAGGTATTGTGGAGTCCATGTAGCTATGTGGTGCTAGTTCCAAATGAAGGGACAGTGGCTGTGAATCTGCTTATACCTGCTGTCAGGAGGTTATAGTCAGCTTTGGAAAAGTTCTTTTTATTTGACCGTGGTGGGGTGGGGGTCAGGGGAGATGGTGACTCCGAAAGTGATCAATTTATGATTGGATCTTACCAAGAAGGATGACACTGTAGGGATGCTACAGTGGCTACTCATGTTGGTTAGTACCAGGTCCAGGATATTTTCAACTCTCAGGGGGGTGTTGACCATCTAATCCAATGCATTGGCATTGACAAAGTTGAGGAATCACTGGGCTTTCATGTTTGAGCTAGAACAGGTCTTCCACTCTAAGGTTGTGTAGTTAAGGCCACCCAGAATCAAGGTAGAGAGTTGAATCTTGATGGATTCTAGGAAGTTCAGATAGGTAGAGTGGGCATCCTGAGTCATGGTTGGGGGACTGTAGCTGGCTATGATTTGAATAGGTGTTTTGCCAACAGTTAACTGCACCTGGAGTGTCTCCTGTGTGTCATACAGTTTGACCAGCCTGGGTGTGTGTATGTCTTTGATAAATATTGAAACTCCACCTCCTTTGGCTTTGTAACCCTCCATTTGGGGTTTGAAAGTATGGTAGGATGAGTAACCTGGTAAGGCTGGGGTGCTCTTCACAGCTTTGAACCAGGTTTCAGTGACTGCACAAATGCCAGCATCTTCTAGGGCAAGGAATGCTTGCAATGAGTGCACTTTCATGTTAAGACTCCTAGCGTTTAGCACCACAACCTTTAAAGTTCATTTAGAAGAATTTTTCACATTGGTAATTTTGTCCTCATGACTTTGCCTAAAAAAGTCACTATGGGGAGGCAAGAAGCTTTTTCTAGAAGCCTCAGGTGAAGGCCATCTCTGACAAAGCATCATGGTCTGTCAATCATGTTCTCCCAGTCTGTCAGGTACTGGATCCCCTTGGAATGACACCAGAAACTAAGCCAACTGTTAAAGTCAATCATTTTCTGTTTGTATTGCGGCATAGTTCTGGGTGACAGTAGGATGCTGCTTAAGGCTAGGGACATACCTGCCTGGGACACATATTCAGCGACCTCAGTTGTGTCGCTCTTCATATAGTCCAGAGAGGTACATTTCAAGTCATTCACACCATCATGGACTATTACAGAGTCATAACAGAACCTGTTGTTGAGAGACTTGATTGAGTGCGTGATATGGCAGATTCTATCACCTGACAAGGAACTTACTGTGACTGTCTCCTTTTCTAGCCTGATGAGGGACACATCTGTGTGTCTCACGATAGAGTCTCCTATGACTAGTATTTTGGGTTTGTGGCTGGGCCTTAGAGGCTGTGAGACACAGGCGTATGTACTATATGTGGTCCTTGGTGCTGTGGGTTGTGATGTGCATGTGTGTTTTTGCCTTGAACGTCTCTTTTGTTTAGGTATGTTTTTGTTGAGAACCTCCTCACATGTGAGAGTGTGTTGTACAGATGTGGGTGGTGTTAGAGGTCTGGTGCTTGTGGTGTTTGAGCAGACAACCTTCTCAGTGCCAAATGTGCTGGCTTGTGATTGAGACAGCAAGGATTCTAGGTTCTTAATGTAATTACATCTCTCACATATTGTGTTCCTAGGTGGTAGTAGTAGAGGGTTGTAAAATAGAAACACTGGAATTGACCAATCAAGTTTCATTTCAGGATGTTGTAGATGGAGAATAGAGCACTCAAATCCATAATCAGGATACATTAAAAGGAGGTCCACACTGAGTTTACATGGGCAGCTAATAAAAGTAAAATGTATATGAATCAACTTCAGTATAGTACGTTAATAAGTATACCTAATAAACGTTTTCTGCACTTGCTTTTGGTCCTTTTTAATTTAATTGCATTTTTAAACTGTGTTTGGTCTAATATTGCTACATACTCGTGTGCTAGCTTGCAATGCATGTGAATTGTTTTTACTACTTTTTTGTAAAAAAAAAAAACCTGTAAGCCTGTTTCCTACCTTTCCTGTAACTCATGTTCCAGATACAGATTTGCTGTATCCAGGACTGTCTGTAAGCGTCTGACCCCCCCCCCCCCCCAGCCTTTCTGTGCTGGAGGGAAGCCTTCTAGCTCATCAGTGGGAGTGGTAAGCACTAGGTAGCCTGTCTACCACATAAGGAGTGGTTCTGGCCCAGAAATTGTAATTACTGGCCATTTGGGCAATCTCTTCTATCTCTCTCAACTTTCTGATTTGAAAGCCTGCATTTGCACTTTTCTGTCCTGTAACTCGTCTAGTGCAGATACAGATTCTTAGTTTTAGCACTTAAATTTGCTTATTCATGCTCAGCACTTATTCAGAACTTGTAAGCACTATATAAGCTACTAATTACTATAGCACTCAACCTTCCTCATTACCTAGAGGAAAACAGTTTTGGTACTTACTTTCCTCACTTGCTTAGAGAAAAACAGCTCTTGTACTCACTTTCCTCACTTATCTAGAGGAAAGTAGTTTTTTATTCAGGCATGTCCAAGGGTCAGCTCCCAGTGTTCTCTCCTGTCTATCTGATGAATCTGGGCATCTTGAAGCAATGTAGAAATTGCCTCATGTACACAGACCACCCACTCCTCCTACAACCCAACACTACAACCTGTGAGAGATGCATCTATCTAGCCAAACTGGAGGTAAAGCTCTCTCCAACCAAGACTGAACTTGACAGTCATGAGGAGAAGGTAAACATTTGCACCACACCACACTCATCACATAGTCTCACTAAATATACACCATCAAAATCCACACATAGTAACACAAAAACATTTGCGGAGGCTCTCAATAATCTGCCTAAGCAACAGTGACCTCCAGAGCAGAAACTCAAGCAACCTCCATCCCGCAACACAACCCAAATGGCACATAGCCCACAGACTCAGTGTGCCACTCAACCACAGCCAATAAGGCAAAACAATGGACCCAACACACTAGTCATAGGTGACTCTATAGTCAGGCACATTGATGTCCCACTCACCAGGCTAAACAAGGAGAAGGTTACTGTCAGCTGCCTGTCGGGTACCAGGATCTGCCACATAACCCACGCACTCAGGTCACTCCACAACAAGTACAAATATGACTCTGTCATTGTCCATGTTGGTGTAAATGACCTGAGACGTACCTCACTGGACTACATGAAAAAAGACATGGAAGAGCTCTCTGATCTTGTAGCCCAGGCAGGTATGACCCTAGCCCTGAGTAGCATTCTGCCATTGCCCCAGGTGATACCACAGTAAAAGGACAAAATGATTAACTTCAACAATTGGCTAAGCTTCTGGTGTCATTCTAAGGGGATCCAGTATCTGTCTGCTTGGGATGACATGGTCGACAGTCCACAATGCTTTGCCACAGATGGCCTGCACCTTTCGCTCCTGGGATTCTGGATACTGGCTAAGGCTCTTGCTGCCCCTATAGTGCCTTTTTTAGGCAAGATTCAAATAACAAATTCACCACCATAACAGGAACAAGCAAAAACTGAGGGTAATGCTACGCAATGCTAGAAGTCTAAATCTCAAAATGCACTCACTCGAGGCACTCTTTAAAATGGAGAACATTGATATCTGTGCGGTGACTGAGACCTGGTTCAAGGCTCTAGAGAGCATCCTAGTACTACCAGGGTATAACTTGTACCACACTTTTCGGCCATGTAACCTGGACCGAAACACCAAAGGTGGAGGTGTGTCCATATTCATTAAGGATATCCACACCTCCAGGCTAGCTGCTCAGCATAATGCATCTGAGGTTATCCAAGTGCAGCTAACTCTGGACAAAACTGCAATCCAAATTGTAGCTTGCTACAGATCCCCCACCATGCCCCAGGATTCTCACTCCTCTTTTCTTGATGTACTGGAAAATGTTAGGGTTCAACCAAACACCCTAATAATGGGCAACTTCAACTACCCCACCATTAACTGGGTAAACTACTCGTGTACCAACTCCTTAGCTCAAAGCTTTCTGGAATTCATAAACTCCAATGCCCTGGATCAACTTATCTCCACCCCGACCAGCTTCAACAATATCCTAGATCTAATCATTACCAACATGAGTGACCGGTGTTCCACACCTGAAGTCAACTCCTCGTTGGTCCGATCCGACCATAAGCTAATCACCCTTGATATCCACATCCCGCCCCCACCCCCCATTAAGGAAACCACAGTAAAACTTTTCTCCAAAGCCAGCTTCATGCTTCTTAAGACAGAAGTGGTGAACTTCATGACACCCATGCAGATGGACAGTACAGTTCCAACTGCTGAATCCTACGCATATGCACTCTATAAGCACTTACACGAGTGCATGGATCATGCTATCCCAAACAGAACCAAGACGCTATCCTCCAAAAAAAGGAAGTCAATCTGGTGGTCCTCTGCCATAAACAAACTGCACAACAGAAGGAAGAAACTGTTGCAAAAGAGAGTAAAATCCCATGAGTGGAGGAGCTCCTTGGTCAGCCTCAGTAAGAAGCTGAGATCCCTTATAAGATCCTCCAAAGCTAGCTACAAAAACAAAATTGCCACTAATTCTAAGGACAACCAGAAAGCATTCTATAGCTGTGTCAAGAATCTAGATGGCAACATCCAGATCTGCTCTGAGTTACAGCATAAATGCACGAAAACTACAGAACCAACTAATATTGCCGACGTCCTGACAGGTTCAGTGCTAACGTTATCCCCCCCTCACCTCTTAAAGGACCCATATCTATACAGGAAGAATGCAGAGTCCCTGTAATCACAACTACCCAGGTAAAAGCTGCACTCTCTAAAGCCAAAAACACAGCATCCATGGGACCGGCCAACATCCCATGCTGCATTTTACACGAACTTCAGAACGAACTGGCTCCCCACTTAAGCACCATGTTCAATAATAGCCTCGCATTAGGCTTTGTGCCCACTGAATGGCGCACAGCAACAGTTATCCCACTCCACAAAGGGAGAGCCACCACTGATCCCAGGAACTATCGACCTATTAGCCTGACGAGCCTGTTCTTCAAGGCCATAGAACGTATCATCATGGAACTCATAAACAAAGACATTGGTAACCTCCAGACTCTGGATCCCACCCAGTTCGGGTTTGTGAAAGGCAGATCATGCCTCCTGAACCTGATCAACTTCTTTGAGGCAATCACTAAAGCCGTAGATAAGGGTAAGGTGGTTCACACAGCCTATCTTGACCTCGCCAAGGCTTTCAACACCATCCCCCCATTCTGGAATTATAGCTAAACTCACTAAACTAGGTATAAATCCCTATGTCACAAGATGGGTTGCCTACTGGATCACTGACAAAACCCACACTGTAAAAGTTGCAGACCCCAAATCTGACCTCAAAGCAGTCACAAGGTAAAGTGACAAGAGAAGTACTACAGGGTTCCGTCCTGGGACCTCTCCTGTTTGGTATCTACTTCTCTGAAGTACAGGCTAACACAGAAGGCCTCTGGCTAATGAAGTTCACAGATGACTGCAAACTAGGAGCCATAGTCAAGTGCCCAAATGATGTGGACAGCCTACAGAAGGGCCTTGCTGAGACAGATGCCTGGTGTCAGAGCCATGGCCTCAAGCTCAATGCCAAAAAGTGCAGTGTCATCCCCTTTGGTAAAAACTCTGTACCCATGAACTACCACATAGGCAGCAATCTACTTAACACCGAATGTGTGATAAGAGACCTTGGGACCCAGGTGGACAGTAGTCTCTCCTTTGATAGTCACATCACCACAGTAGTCAGGAAGTCCTTCTGCGTGGCACACCACATCATAAAAGGGTTGTCATCCAGAAAAAAAGAGGTCATTGTTCCCCTCTACTTGACACTCATTAGACCCATTATAGAATACAACGCCCCTTTTGGAATGTACCTCACAAGACATCTGCAGCAGCTGGAAAGGCCACAGAAGTACCCCACAAAGAGGATTACTGGCCTCAAACAAATGCCCTACACTGACCTCCTAAAAAAACTCCAGCTTTACTCCATAGCATATCGCCTACTCCGAGGAAATCTCTGCTTAACATATAAAGCTATGTCAAACCCAGAGCTGTTGGACATGCTACACCTAAAGAAATCCCAATCCCTCCGAGCTACACACTCTAGGGACCTAAACATTGTCACCACAATAAACAGGACATGCTGGAGGGATCGATTCCTGTCCCAGAGACTTCCCATACTCTGGAACAGGCTACCTATCTATGTCAAGCAAAGTTCTTCATTAGCACTCTTCAAGAAAAATCTTGATGAGAAATAGGAAATACACCCCGGGGACCACTTCTGTGTTTCTGCTCGACAGTGGCACAGAAAAATAACTTTTTTGGGTGGCGTAAGCCAGGGAAGCTTGTTGGCTAGGCTTACGTAGGCCCTTGGGCCGATAGCCTAGTACCTACCTATGAACCTATATTAAAGGAGAATTATTTTGATTAACAGAATGCATTGTTGCAAGATCTAAAGTGACTCATGATATGTAGTGCCAAGTTTCTTCTTAAGGGTAAGGCAACAGTTAATGTTAGCATGGCAGTTTAATAAAGATATGTGTGTGTGTGTGTGTGTGTGTGTGTGTGTGTGTGTGTGTGTGTGTGTGTGTGTGTGTGTGTGTTTGTGTGTGTGTGTATATGTATGTATGTATATGTGCGCAAGTATGTGTGTGCCAGAGGGAAATGGAATTAATTTATTTCCATTTTGTTTACCAGGAAAGTCCAGCTATCTCATATGAAGAGAACTCCTTTTCATTGGAGGCCCTGGAGAAAATCTCCATATAATAGCCAGGGGATTGTTATGGCTAGGCTTGTATACGCCCTAGGGCCGATAGCCTAGTACCAACCTATGAGCCTATGTACAGCATTTTAACAGTAAGGTAATTACTTAAAAGTTAAAAATTGCAGTGCAGTTCTTTCCTGTATACAAAGGTGACTACATTAGTAGATGAAAGTGGTTTCTAATGAGTAGTATGTACAGTAAGTAGTAAGTACCATACACATATTAAGAGTAGCAGAATGGAATTACAGTAAATGTAAAAATAGAAGGTGTGTTAGAGAGAAGTGTAGCAAGGTGAGTGACAGGTAAAGCAGCAGAAACATTTAAGTTAGAAGTTTAGATAGTAATAGAGACAAGTGTATTAGTTATGAGCTCAGAAGTTAAAATGGATGAGATACCTGTGTATGGATTTGGATGAGGGGTTAGTGAGACCAGACTGGGATACTGATTTAGGTGTTATGGTGGTTGGGGGAGGGGATGGAAATATGTTCTTTGATTATGCTGTGAGATGTATTTCAGTCACACTGGGATGAGTTAAGCAGGAGTTTTTAGTTTTTTTTTTGAACCAGTATAATATCACTGCGGTGGTGGTGCTGCGGTAGCGTTGTTGACTCACAGTACGATGTTGTCCTGTTCGATTCTCAGCTAAAGCTTCTTCTGTGTGGAGACATGCGTGAATGGGCGTACCTTCGTTGAAGGTTATACGTCAGGGCTGGCAACTCGGTATGTAAAAATCTGCTGCCAATCATTAGTGGACCGGAGTTCCGCTGTGGCGACCCCTAACCGGGAAAAGCCAAAAGATACATTAATGGCTAATTAATGACACTGTGTAACAGAAGTAAAACTACAAGGAAGTTATGTCACTTTTACTTTAAAAGGCAGTTTCCTTTCTGCAGTCTTTGCTGAAAGGCAGAGTTCACACCATAAAGTTATTCAAGAAGAGGAAGTATAAAGCACTGTGTTATTTGTGTACTGCAAGATATAGGCCCCTGCAGTGGGAATCCCAGCCACAGTGCACATGTTGTGAAAAAAAGTGGGCCTAAGAGGAGACCCTTAGGGAATGCTTCATCTCTCTAGGATACGTTTAGAGTGAAATTTGCCTGTAGATGAACAACTTGAATCCACAAGGCCAGGGCAATGCTAAGCCATTTAGCTACTGGAAGGAACTAAGTCCACATAAAAAAAGCAAGTGACAAAGCTTTACTGTGATCCAAGAATAGAGTTTGTCTCGTTTCTGTAGTGTTAGCCTGATGATGGAGTATAAGGAACTCCTTGACTATGGTGGTGTCTTCTCCGTGCTTCTGCAGAAGCTGTGCTGTTAGTCCAAAGCAAGGAAGTCAAAGGAGCAAAGGAGATCATTTGAGTGAGTATAGCCTTCTGCATCACATTTGAAAGATGGGAGGACTTGGCCTTATGTTCAGTGGGAATTTTAGGCAGGATCACTGAAAAAGAGATGTCTCACACAACTTTCTAATGTTTGAGCTCATTGTCTTTTTTCAGAAATGCTTTGGATTACCAAGTGAGTACTGCTAATACTGGCTTTGTACGGGGTCTACACCTGTCTTTGCGTTTGCAGTTTCAAAAAGGTTCTGTTTCCTAGACATGTATTTAGACAGTATTGCACTATGCCATTGCCACTTTGCCAGGAGGATCCCTTGGAAAAAGTTAGGCCCCTTTGTCCTGTGCCTCCTTAGAAGGATAATGCCACTAAGGATGTGCAGTAAATTAAGGCTGAAATAAGATACTAATCCACTCAGAGTGGGAAAGAGTCAAACACAGTGCCCCTCCATCAGTGCCTAGAAGTTGTTAAGGTCGGATTTCACATTAAGATGGTAGTCCTGAAACCACTATATGGATTTCGTCAGTCTGACAGGAGAATTTCTACAGATAATAGGCATCAGGGAGTAGACTGTGAAGACAGCAGTGAAGATTCTGTTAACTTTGACATGCCCTGGTGGGTAAAGATTACTCACCCAGATACATTGATACACATCTTATCACTGTGATTTGCAGAGTGAATTCTGTGTGGGCCATTTATTTCACTGTATATGTAAGCTTTATTGAAAAGAGTAGATGTGGTATTGCTTTTTTAACAAGTGAAGGCATTCTGCTTGTACAACAAAAACTTGTTTATGAAATTGAGATAATGTGCTGTAAGGTAAACACCGGCACTACTGGGAAGTATTGGTTTCCTACAGATGTATCAAGAAAAAGAATATTTGTATTTTTATTAATAAAAAAACACTGTTTCCATTTTTAATGTAATATTTCAGTTACTCAAAAACTGTTGGCTCCATTCAGATATGATGTTTTTCAAGCATTCATTACAGATTTTATATAAAAATATGCAATTTAAAATCATGCTGTAATAATGAAAATTAATTTGCTTAACCTTATTTTTACCAATGCAGGAAACAGTCTTAATAATCCATTTGTTTAAATATTATTAGCTGGTAATGACTGTAATTCTGTACTTAAAGAAACAACACAGAAACAGATTCTGGTGGCAGATGAGAAATACTTGACCTAAACACTTGCCTTTTACTCTTTCCCATTGTTTGAATTTTCATTTCTTCTAAGGCATGTTTAATGTTTCTCTCTTGCATTCTTGAGTTTCACTGCCACTTTTGAACTTTCTAGTTGTAATGCTGTTAATGCAAGGATCCCTCTCACCCTATGCTTTGGTCAAGTTTAATTTCAAGATGTTAAAGATGAAACTGCCCAGGTAACTCCTCCAGATAGCATAACCCCCTGTCCCTGGGATGCTTCAAGCTGGGAAGTATCCTTACACTCTAATCAACACCAAGTAGCCTCAGTCAAGGTGCCAGGATGATGGCAAGTAAGAATTGTAAACGTAGATAATACAGCATAGTGAACAGGCAGAGTGCAGTAAAAGATACCTGGAAAAGGTGGGCTTAGTAACAGTAAAGATTATTTCAGGTTGATAGGTGTAATATGACCCAAAATGGCAAAAAAGGAGATCATGTAAGTTATTTAATATTGTGATTTTCCCAGTGCAATTTGGATCCTGGATGAGCTAGACCTGTAAAATCTTTTCATGGTTTTCAACTAAATTAATTTGCCAAATTATCTGGACATCATTGAGCACTGCTTTTCCCATTATGCTTTCTTCAAAAAGTCCCCTTTGATTCTTATTGCTAAGAGAAGTTATCACCCAGTTTCTGCCATTTCTTTGGCATCTAAGTTTTTTGAGAAGTGATTCATATTTAGATATATTTATGTCTGCTTTCTCATGTTGTAATGCATCCTTATCAATCTGGTTTCTGGTTTTATATCTCATCGGGGCATTGAGACTGCCCTCTTGACTTCAATAAATGACCTTCTGAGGATGGGGGTCAAAGGCTATATGCAGTATTGTTCTTTTTTAATCTTTCTGACCCATTTGACCTTTTAGGATATGGTAGTCTGATCAGTCAGATGTACACTTATAGCAGGTTATTGTCATTTGGTTATCTCAGGTATACTTTTCTCTGAAAGGCTCTCAGCTGAGTGCAAAGTTCCACAGGGTTAGATTATATTTCCTTTTTTATTCATGATATGCATGCTACCATTAAGAGAGGTCATGAAAGATCAATATTATTCATTATCATTGCTAAGCAGATGATATTTTTTATGTTTGTCATTATTCCATATTAAAGAATCTCCAAAAGTTGTAAAATGAAATGTAAACTCGTTAATAAAGGTGATATACAGCTGAACATCATCTGCATCATAATAATAATGAATATAGTAAGCTTTAATATATATATAATATATGATGAATATAGTAAGCTTTAATATATATATATATATATATATATATATATATATATATATATATATTAAAGCTTACTATATTCATTATTATTACGATGCAGATGATGTTCAGCTGTATATCACCTTTATTAAGACGTTTACATTTCATTTTACAACCTTTGGAGATTCTTTGGATGCCACTTGTCTTGGATGGCACAAAATCATCTTAAGTTCAAGCAATCAAGGACAGAGCGAATGCTAGTGTATGCGGCAGTATGTCTTTAATTTCCTGTGTTCTTTTTTGGGGTGACAATATGCTTGAGCCTGGGCCATATATGTGTAATGTTGTTTTGGCTGACAACTCATGGATACTTAATTGCCAGGTTTCAGCAGATGTTAAATCATCATATTTTCTTGTAAAGAGTATTGCTTAGATTAGGCAGTTAATTCCATCTCCACACATGACTACATTAATAAATGTTCTGTTTCTTCCCAAATGTACTGTTACAAAGTACTTTATCATGCATTTAGAAGTGGGGACCTGGCTTACCTGCTGTTGGTACAGAGCCCCATGGCTGAGGTACTGACTGACACTTCTCACACCATTCACATTATACCTGTTGTTAGAACTGTACTGATGGTCTTTTTTTAATTTTATTTCTTACTTACTATTTATTTAATTTATTTATTTATTCTTTGTTGGCCAGGTTAATCCGACTAGGCTAGTAGCCTCTTTTCAAGGGGAGACACAAGGCGATATTTATACTACTAGGATAAATTTGGTCATGGAACTTCCCCTATTCATCATTATTTTGAATGCGAACCATTTTGGAGGACCAATTCCTGTTTTTGTTGCAGACACAGAGGTGGCCTGGAGAAACAGGGAGGCAGATCGAGAGAGAAGGAGATGATGGAGTAGTGAAAAAAAAGAAGGAGAAAGCAAATATCAAGACCTGAGAATTTGTGCAGGAGCTTGAGGAACTGTTTCAAAGAAACCCATTTGTGTAAGATGACTCAGGAAATGATGGATGTGTAATTACAACCCTCCAGTTGTGAGGGTTGCAGGATGATTTACTGAAAGAAATTGTGGTACAGAGTGATCCAGAAAATGAAGGAGATACTTCGTGGGGAGTCATTTTGGGGAAAATGCAAAAGGAGGATGCAGAGACAATCTTGAAGAATATTGGTCATATGGAAAAGAAAACATATGCAAGGAAAGTAAAATAAGGCAAAAGTGGAATAGCAGAAAATAAGGCAGAAGAAAATGAAAAATGGAAGTAAGTGGTCAGGATTCAAAGTATAGAAGGCAAAGAAATGGACAGGTATGAAGTGTGGGATAATTTAATAGCTTCTTTGGGTGTGAAAGTACATGAGGTAAGAACATTTGTTCTTATTAACAAAGAGACATTTTGTGACATTATATTTGAGGCTGTTTTTTCAATGGAAAATTTCTTGGAGAATATGAAACAAAAAAGAAAGACTGTTACCCATGGAATCTTTATGTGATAAATGCATTTAACAGGGAAACAAAAAAGAAAATTCATGTACAATTTCAAACAGAGGTAAAAAATAAAGACTTTGAAAGGAAATTTGAAAGTTTTGTGTAAAGATGTACTGGACATTGCAAATGTTTATGACAACAGGGTGTTGTAAAATACTGGGGACAACCCAAAATATGTTTTTTTGTTTTGTTTTTTGTGGAAAACGGCACTTGATAAATAACTGAAACAAAAGAAAATGTTAAATTTGTGGGGAAATGGGATGTGATGCAAAAATGTGAATAGAAATGTTATAAATGTAACAAAACAGTTAATTTATGGCTGGATTGTAAAAATTAAAATAACAGTAAGGGAAAAAGGAAAAGAAAGAAGAAAATGAACAAAGAAAATACGTTAGAAGAAACAGAAGAAAAATTGGATGAGAAAAAATAGTAAACAGGACATAGAAGAAGGTTCTGAAATAAGTGATGAAGACATAAACTGGGAGGTAGTAAAAGAGAAAAAAAATTCTATTGGTAAAGGGGGTAAAAGACAGAAAAAGAAAATTTGAAGGGATGCATACAAAAGAAAGGAAAATAAATGGATGAAAAAGAATATATATAGCTAAAGATTGGGGCTTGATATAATGGTTAAGATACTTGATTCACAGACACAAGGTACAGAGATTGAGTCACACACGTGGGAAGGAAATTGGTTAGGCTTAGAATGGCCTGTTAAGAAAGCTATCCCGATAATTAGCTATGAATTTGTGAAAATGTGAATCTAAGGAAAAGTGAAATTAAATTTGAGAGTGCTTTCTGTAAATTTGAATAGTATTAAGAATATAGTAAGAAAAATAGGCATTTTGGACTGATGTAATACATGTGATGTAGATGTAATTATACTTGAAGACAGAAGATTTTTAACAAATGAAGAAAGATTACAAACAGAGAAACTATGAGGAGGAAAGCTAATCTGGAATTTGGGAAATTAGAGATGTTCTGGAATAGCTGTATTCTGTAGAAATACATTAACGATATTAGATGTAACTTTAGCAAAATTGGGAAGATTAACCATTGTAGATTTAAAATGGAAAGAAGCCTATAGAATTTTAACACTGTATGCTTATACTAACTGTAAAGAAAGGTAAAACTTATTTAATCAGATTTTAGACTATGCAGTGATAAATATGAATATTATAATAACAGGAAATTGTTATTGTGATTTAAGAGGCAGGCATAAAAAGAAAGGAAATGATATAACAAAAATGTTAAAAGTTATAAGATGTGGTAAATTAAAACTTTGGGACAAAAATTCATGGACTTACAAAAAGGGTATGCATAGATCTGAAATATATTATTTTGTAGTATCAGAAGGCTTAGTTATAGGAGAAGGGGAGGTAGTTAAAACAGGATTTTCTGATCATCTTGTAGTATGGCCTTTGATAAAAGAAAACAATGAATATATAAAAAATAGACAAAGGAGTAAAAAGGATAAATGAGAAGGCATGAAATGAAGAAAGAAAGGAGTAGTAATACAGTTATGGACAGATCATATTAGTATGAGAACATTTTATATTAATTGGTCTGATTGGTGGGTGATTTTTAAGGAAGAATATAAAAAAATGTTTTTACAGTGACAAGATGATGTGAGAAAAGTACAGAAAGAAAAATATAAAAAAAAAATACAATGATGCATTGAAAGATTTAGAATAATGATAGAAAGTACTTTAACAAAAAAAAAAGAATTATGTGAAAAGTCAAGAAAAAATACAAGAATTGTTCTATAAGTAAAGATATTTTTTTCAAGGAAACAAAGAAGAATTATTGAGTTACTTAAGAAAATTAGTAAAGAAATATGATAGTATAATCAGAGCAATAAAAATGGAAAAGATGAAATAGAAAGAACTCAGGAAAAGACTTCAATGTAGTACAATATGTACACGAAATGTTTAAAGAAAAAAGGTATGAAAAAACATGGAAAGTAAAAAAAAGTTAACAGAAAAATAGAAAAAAGGGTTGGAAAACAAGATTTCTTTAAATGAGCTAGATAAAGTATTATGACAAGTAAATATAGATTCAGCTGCAGGCCCAGATGGAATAGGGTACGAAATGTATAAAAAGTTAAGGGAGTGGCAAAAAAATTTTTTTTAATTTTTGAATGAATCGTTAAATGAAGGTTTTATGTGTAAAGAATTATGTAGTGGAATACTTAAATTCATATGGAAGAAAGAAGAGAATTAAAAAACTGGAGACCAATAGTACTGAATAATAATAATTATAAGACCTTTATGAAAATAATACAAAAAGAGATATGAAACTAAAATGGAAAGTATTATGGAAGATAGCATATATAGTATAAAGGGGAAGGGTTGTCACAAAGCATTAATGATAGTTAGAGAAATTGTGGATGATATTATGAACAGAAAAGAAGAAGTGAAAATCATGATAGGAGACCTTAATAAGGCATTTGACACAAATGGATGTGAAATCATATGGGTGAGAAAGTTAGGAAATTATGTATGTCAGCATATAGTAATAATAACGTAAAAATGCTTGTAAGTGGTTGGTTACGCCAAGAAGTACATATGAAGACTGGTATAAGACAAAGGTGTCCAATGAGTTGCATACCATTTGGATTAGTTATTAATGTGATAGTATGTGAAATAAATTACAAAATGAAGGAGGCAGGGCATGTAATACTTGAAGGGGCAGGGCCAGCCTTTGGTCAGATGGTGCCCTAGGCAAAAGGGCTACAAAGTGCCCCCCACCCCACCCAGTGCCCCCATCCTGGTCTACCTACACCATCCAGACTACTTTCTTCTTCCTTTTTATCACAGTTTGCCTTACTATTCAGTTTTTCTTGTATTCATTCAACATTCAAGTATACCATGTTTTTACTATAAAAAAATTAATAAATACGGGAAAAGTGCCCCTACTAGAGTGGCACCTTAGGCGTACCCCTAGTTGACATATGCTTAAGGCCGGCTATACTAAAAGGTTAAGAATTCCAGTTCTGTAAACATATGCAGATGACATTATAATAATTGCAAATAGCAAAATTTGGAAAAAGACAAGTAATGATTTGCACAAATGAGTGTTTAGAGATGATAGGGATGTCTTTAAATAAAGAGAAAAGTAAAGATTTAGGTTATGTAAAGATTGGGGGTATATATATTTTACAACAAATGAAATTTCTATGTTAGGTATAAAATTTGGGAATAAAGATGCAAGTAAAATTCATTCGGAAAATAACAATAGAAGAAATACAGCAAACGTCTTTTCTGTAGAACATACAAGTTATCATTCAGAAAAAAAAGGCTTAAGTCAGTACTGATGGGAAATGGCATACCTAGCAAGAGTATTCATGTGGCAAATAGTATTTGAAAAATAATTATTGCAAATGTTTTTTTTCATTTATATGAGATTCTAGATTAAACCTAGTAAAAAGTGGAGTTTCATATGTAAATAACGAATAAGGTTGTTTAGGGTCAATTAACCCAGTGGTATATGCTGTTTCATTAAATTTGTACAAAGTGTTAAAGTGGATAAATAAAAAAGATGAGAGATTAGTAGTAAAGTTTGATACATTTTAGGTTATAATAAAAAAGAGTAAAAGAGAAAAAGAGTGCATAAATGAAGAAATAAAATGTTACCAAGAAAATAATTTGTGTGGAAAATAAAAATTGATATTGAAAAAGAAAATATGGTGTAAGAATGTAATGATAAAACATTACTATGTAAAAACATGGGAAAATCTAACAGATGGAAAATTAAAGCTATAAAAATAAGAAGCAAATTGTGTAATCAGAAAGTAGAATGTCAGGATTTTTTCTGGAGATTGGTAATAGATAAATTACTAGTTAAAGGAAATATGTCATATAAAAAGAAAGGTGAATAGGATATGTTTACAGTGGCAAGAAGAAGAAACTACAGAACATATGTTTTTGAAATGAAAAAGAGTAAAAAAGTTATGGGGAAAACTGTGTAAAGAAGATATTTTGAAGATATAAAAGAAGTGTATAAAATAAACACAGATATGATTAAATATTGATATTAAAATAGAAGTAAAGAATATGTTAAATGAATAGATAAAAAGTTATTTTATGTTATATGGAATGCAAGAATAAATAAAATTATGTTTAATAGTAAATAGAGTTTGGCAACAATATTAAGCAAAATCAGGTGGTGGTTATGGAAAAAGGAGTGTGGGGGTCTAATAAGGATGAAAAATTTGCATAATTGTATGGGAAATTATGAATATGTGTAAACAGATTTGTATATTTATACATATGTAAATATTTGTAAATCTGTAAGTGTTTTGTAAAGAAGAGCTATTTTTGTATATAAGTAAAGGATCTCTACTGTTTTCATCAGGTGCCATTCAATCTTTTACATCCATCTGAGCTATCATCAATTCAAGAAGATGGGACCTTGGTTTAATATCTCATCCAAGGGATGACACACTTGGGAGTATAGCACTTCTCTTATTTTGTATTGTAGTATCAGCAGTCTAGCTCCTTGGTGTGGGAACAGAACCCACAGCCTTATGCACTAAAGGCAAGTGTGCTACCTGTTACACCACTGAGACTGCATGTACTGGTTCCTATCTGTATACAAGACCTTCTGACCCCCCCCCCCACACACACACACACACTCACACATTTATCTCAGGTCATCAGGTGAGGCACATCCTGCTCATTCCCAGGGTATGACATTAGATCTCTGACAAGTGATTTTTTTTTTGCCTTCCTTGCTCTATTCCTGCAGTATCAGCTGCCTTCCTTGATTTGGTTCTCAAGCTATGAGAATTCTTTTTAGGAGGCCATCAAACACTGCCTTTGTAAGAATGTTTATTTAAATGTTTAAATGTTTTAGTCACATTGCTTATTTACTCCATTTTATTCCTTTTTTATTTTTAAAGTAGCTTCATCAGCTTGTTTGATGTGTTGTGTTATTTTGCTTGATTGTACAGTGCTTAAGTAATAAGCTCTTAAATGACATATGAATCAAATAATGCAAAAGTTAATGCTGAAGTTGAAATTAACAGTAATTGCATATTTGATTGTCAAAGGAATAAGGGCAGGACAAGATTCCTCACTTTCAAGAAATAAGATGTCTTTACTGACTTTTTCAGCAAGCTGTATAGCCCTTGACCTTCTGCTTCCAGCCCTTCAGTTGAGTGGGAGGATTTTCTGTTTCACTGAAAGCTGGCTTTCTGTCACTGTGGGCAAGTGCTTGAGGGAGACTACTTCTGAAGTCTGCCCTATAGCCTGATAAAATAATCTGCCCTTTCTGCGGAACAACTCACATTCTCAGCCCCCAGGACCAGTGGGAATTAACACAATTAGTTTTGTCACAACTGCTTCAGATAGGAGTCGTAAAGTTAATTCTCTTACAAAAACAGGAAAAAGGATATAACCCAGACCCTTTCTGGTTTCAGAGGTAGATCACTCTTGAAGATCTTCATTGGATTTTTTCCAAGTTTAATATGTTAACTCTCCTTGTACTGCTTTTACTGTTTTACCCTCAAACTCTTCTGGTGACCTTGGACCTAAAGGATGCATAGATATATATACCCATCCAGAAGGAAAAGAGGCAGTTTGTCTGTAACATTTCCAGTTTACTTGCTTGCCCTTTGATGTATTCATGGTGCCCAGGGTATTTACTAGATGCTTTGCAGTGGTGTGTAGCCACCTCACAAGACAATGGGGATTCATATTTACTCATATGGATTATTTCATTACCCTGTTAACATCAGGGAGGAGATATAAAAGGTATGAAATACTCTCTCCATTGCCTGCCTTACTGTGGGATATTCCATAAATTTAACATCCTCAAGGTTTTTATGTTATTTGTTAATTTTATTTTGCAGTTTGTTAACCAGTTAAGTAGGCTGACCTACTGACCCTTTTCAACCATGACCTCGATTGTTACATGAGCATACAGACAAACTAGTTACTAGCGCTGTATAAAACATGAGACAAACAGTAAGGAATAAGTTATATATCAAGATTTATATTGATCATTGTATAAACAGCTGTCATTCATATGTTATTTGGTTGTAAGTATTGAAGACATGAAGTTAATATACCATGGTTTAATACACTGCCTTCTGTTTTGAGAACTGCACAAGAAAATTATCATATAGAAATATTTACACTATATAAGATCAATTATGCATTGCCAGTAGGAATTGTGGAAATAGTGAGGAGCATTACAGAAATTAAATACATTGTTGCTGATCAGTTTGTTTGGAGAACTCATTTTAAATGTTCCTTTGAGCTCTAGGCTACGTATTAGCTTCTAACCTCATGGTTCCCTTGTCCAAGATGCATACAAGGAAAAAGCCATTGGTACCTGAATAATCAGTGGGGTCAGTACAACCAGTAAATAAAACTTTGGTCTGATACCTTTCATCAGGAAGGAATTTAGATGGTGGTAGCAGTGGCAGGTAAAGAAGAAAGGAGTGCCCTTAATGGTACTAGCAAGCATACAAAGACTAGCAACAGATGTCTTACATCTATTTTTGGGGGTTAATATAAAACACCTCAAGATACAAGGCACCAACAGTCACAACACATGATACATAAAGATGGGGACTCATCATTGTCTGCCTTTAAGGGTAATACTAGTAGCCTGATAAATATCCTGGCAGTTGTGGCATTACCTTAATGCTACCTTCATGCTCTCAGACTAGAACATGGTGGAAACACAGGAATCCTTAGCAGATAAGTATGTCAAAAGTGAACAGCCAGGAGTGGAAACTGACTCTAGCTGTCTTCCAGGACTTGGTCAGAAGTTGAAGAAGGCCAGGAGTGTGCTATTTACTTAAGAAAAAAAATACCTATTGTCAGTGAGGCTTTACCCTGGATAGCCATACAGAAAGACAGGGGCAGTAAATGATTCTGGAAACAGAGCCTCCATTATGGCATCCTGCCTATTCATCTCATACCCAAGGTGTTACGGAAAACAGATTTAATGCATGCAGGACTCATTTTGGTAGCTTTCCATGGCCTAGACAGCCATGGTATTTCCTGCTAATGCAGATTGCCACAAAAGGCTCCATACTACTTCCTTAGTCCTGCATTCTGCTAACCAATGAGCAAGATTCTGTAGTGCATCTCAGCCCAAAGAGTCTGAAACAGCCAAAAAGGATGAGCTTAACCTAGTCCCTTGAAGGACAGTTTCTTTGTGTGTGTGGGGGGGGGGGGGCAGCATGTGAACTTAGTGGCAGCATCTTTCTTCATCTCTGTCCTAAAAATCTTTTTCTGACAGGAAAATTAAAAAATACTGATCATGGACAGTTCAGCTTTGCTGGAATATCACAACTAATGATATAAGAAGTATACATTAAAAAAAATGGCATTTTCTACAAATATTCCTGTCAAAAACCTGAAGAGAATGCATCAGGACCAGAGAAAAGATGAGCTTTACAAAAAATACTATAGCTGACCAAACAATGAAGAATGATTTGCAGTTATTATTAACAACAATGCAGGACTTGTCACTAAAATTTGATAAAATGAGCAAGAAACTGGATACGTTTGAAGAGAATAGTAAAAAGCAAATCCAACAACTTCAGGAACTGACAAAGCAACAGAACTTGAAGATAGAAAATATGGAAGAAACTTTAAGTGATGTAGAAAACAGAATTTCTGACTATGAAAAACATAGTGACACACTAAATAGACAAAATATTTCACTAATAGACAAAATTGAAGATCTAGAAAATAGATCCAGATGTAACAATCTCCAGATTTATGGAATACCAGAGGGAACTGAGGGTAGTACTATGGTGAACCTTCTTAATACATGGCTTCCAGACATTTTAAAGCTCCCAGAGGCTCTCTCCTATGGAATTGAGAGAGTTCATAGATTCTTAAAGCCAGTCTCAGTATCAAACAAAACAAACAGTCCCAGGTCAGTCATAGTCAGACCCTTTTCATCTCAAGATAAAGAACTTATATTAAAAACTGCCTGGTCTAATTCCCCCATCAAATTTAGGGAGCACATAATCCGGATTGATAATGATTATTCATCTGTTTATCACTAATAAAAGAACTTAAAAAAAGGCAACTCAAAGTATATCTGCTTTTTCTAGCAAGAATTAAAATCTTCTTCAACTACGGCCCAAAAATATTTGACTCAATAGAAACAGCAGTGACTCATCTATCAACTAATAAAGTCTTAGACAAGATAGAAGAAATAGATTGGAGTTCTTTTGGTTTGAAATGCCATGCTGAGAAAAATGAATGGAAAAGAAATGACAAGAAGAAGCTGAGTAACAAAGATGAAAATCTAAAAATGTTTAAACAAATAGTAGAACTACTCATTCAAATGTTTAACTCATTGGATAGATCCAGGTTTTACAACAAAACCACCATGGAATATAAAAATAAACTGGGTGACATATACTGTTTGGCAACAATCTCATTTACAAGGTAAATGCCTTTTATTATTTGTGCTAATGCAGTATTAAACATCTAAAACAAGGCAAATATCAAAGAACTGTAAACTTAAATAAAACCACAACTCCAACATGAAACAAACCAGACTTAAAAAAGAAAATGTGATGTTAGGACAAATAAATCACTGCCAGCACCAAAAAATAGTTTAGCACTTTCATTTGATGTAATACAACAAACTTTTTCAGAACTTTAACAATCTCAGCATTCACCATTTAAATACATCTTAATTAATTAATTCTCCAATCAAATCACTCAAAATACTTAAAATTTAAAGATACAGTACTGAATGCAAGTGAATGTGCACTTCAGTAGTAGTGTCTATCATTTAAAAGACATTTAACATTCAAAGTACCATTTAGACCAGAAACTCTCTCAGCATTTAAAAGTACTTGCCATCTTAGTTCTTTGATTTTTAAAGCAGTGTTAAAATCAAACACATAAGGTACCACATTAACACAGTCTAACACGAAAAAACTAATTTCTTAAAATCTGTGCATTCAATAGAAAGTTTGGCTAAAGCATTACTTAAGTCTTTGTTTTTAATAGCCAAGCAGTGCTCAATGCCCTAATGGTTTTGCCTACATAAAAATTGTGGCAGGTGGTACAGGAAGCTAAATAAACTATACCACAATGTTTACAATTAAATCTACCCGTACTAATTACCATTTTCTGAATATGAGGAACGTAGATACTTTTAGAAGAGTCTATATATCTACATTGCTTACAATTGTAACAGGGATAGGTGCCTACCGCACATCAAACTATATTAAAAGAATTATGTTCTCCTATTTCTAAAATGGATTTAACACTGGCAACATTTTTATAAATGAATGTTGGGTGGTCCCTCAACACTCTAGCCAAGTCCCTGTTACCTAAGATAACTTTCCAGTTATTAGAAATTACTTGTTTAATGATCTGAGAATCTGTACAAATAGGAATCGGAAAGGCACAGTCCATTTTAGTGTTTTCCCTCAAATTGTTGGTCTTAGGGGTAAAGCCGCTAATTAAGATTGGTGGGAATTTCTCCATTCTAATTTTAATAATTTTTTTCTTGGATGGCATTTAATTTTTCTAATGGATAACCTCTGTGGATAAACATAGAAACAAGTTTGTTTCCGAGATAAAAACCTCTTCATCAGAAATTAGTCTACTCAAACGAATAAATTGTCCACGAACCAAGTTGAATTTCATGAAAGCTGGATGTTTACTTTGAAAATGAAGAAAGTTGTTAGTATAAGTGTCCTTTCTATACACAGTACTCGCAAAATTTCTTTCTTTCACATCCATGGTAATGCTACAGTCTAAAAAATGGACGTTAGCTTCCATGTTACTAAGTTCAAATTTCAACCCACATGTGTGGCTGTTGATATCATTCAAAAAGCTATTCATCTCATCAAGTGATCCATTCCAAATAAAAACAAATCATCTATGTATCTTTTGTACATAGAGATGTACTTAAATCCATCAAGTTTAGTTAAATAGGACAATTCCCACCAACTTAAAACCAAATTAGCAAATGCTGGTGCTACTTTAGTACTGATGGCTACCCCACATAGTTGGCGATATAGTTTCCCATCAAAAATAAAAAAATTGTTTTTAACACCACTTCTAGTAACATGCCAATGGATTGAATCATAACCTCTCCAAAACTAGTCTCTCTGGTTAAAAAATTCGTAATAAATTCCATGTCCGTAGCCTGATCAATAGATATTTATAAAAACAGTGTGGCAACTGTGACCAAACAAGTTTCTGTCCCTTGAAAAGCATACTTATTTAACAAATCAAGAAACTGCCAGGAATCCTTTAAAGAATATAGTGTTTGAGAAACTAATGGATTTAATAAATGGTCCAAATAATGTGAAATAGTAACTGTCTCTCCTTTCTTAGCAGAAACTATGGGTCTGTAGGGGAGATTTAAGGCATCCTTATGAATCTTCGGTATTCCAAGTAAGGTTCCTAACATAGGTTGATCAATAAAAAGAAATTCATATGTGGCCAGATTAATGTAATGTTTGTTTAATAACTCCATCAATATACTGTCAACAGATTTAAAGTTTCTCCTAACGGTATCTTTACTGACCAGTTAATTCTTTTTATCATCCAATAATCCCTTCAAACATGTTTTATAATCAGACTCCATCATGATAACTAAGCAGTTACGTTTATCAGCTTTCATAAACTGATATTGCTGGCTATGTCTAAGAGTTTTTAAGATTTTAATTCACTCATATCAAAGTGACTTTTTCTATCTTTAATATTCCCATTTCTGTTATTGTTACAGATTAATCTAAAGTCTTTTTCGCAAAGTTCATTAAACACATTTAATGTAGACATTAACCTAGGGTTAATGTTGCTAGGTTTCTTACATTCTATGTTGGAATTATGTTCTACCTCTCAAAAGCATAACGTAAATTTAATTTCCTAGTATACAGTTTGAAATCCAACACCATATCAACAAGTGGTGCTTTAACTGGGGGAACATAAGAAAAACCTTTTTCTAATGCTTTTTGGTGTACATCACTGAGTTCCAGGCCACTTAAATTATAAATTCTACAAATAGGGGCTACCTCTTGCGGTATTTCCCTTTCTTTTTGTTCCCCATGCTCACTTTCCCTTTGAATATTCTCCCATTCTTGTTCCCCTCGGGTGACTTCAGTTGAAAAGAAGTGTTAGAATCATGAGTGTTATGACCACTGCTACCTTCTCCTGGATCATTGTTATTGTTAACTTCCTGCACATTACTATCCACGCTAATTACTTTCTCATTGTTTGTAACCTTAGCACCAGTATTATGTGCCTGATTGTTGTTACCAGTACTGGAAGTTAAACCAGCAGTTTTAAAATTCAAAACATATGCTACATTATTTGCATAAGATAGAGAATCACGTGCAAACTTATTCCGTTTTCTATTAATTAAACTAGCAACGTGCCTCTGTCATTTTGATTGAATACCATTGTATAACGTTCTAAAATTACCAAAGTTAACATCATTCAGCACGAGATTATTAAGGTCAACAGTGTCTTGCTTTAACTGTGTTGTGTATTATTCATATTTTCAAAGCTTCAATACTGTTATTGTTATAAAGTTCAGTTAGTTCAGAAAAAAATAGTATCCAACTGTGTTATTCCATTTGGAAAATGATAGCATCTTAACCCAAAAGGCACCGGTTTGCGCTCGATGCAAGTCTGTAAATAAAAGTTATCGTATTCCAATGAACATAGTTTAAACAACTTTCTCTCTAACTGAAAAATATTTGACGTACAGTTCGGTGCCATCGTTTCAAAGTTATTATTTCCACTAAATGCAGGCATGTTGTTAATAAAGTCTGCAATGCTAGCGAATGGATTGACCAAGGCACCATGAATGAAGTCTTCGCCATCGTTAGCTTCTAACATAACTACCACAGTGGAGTCGCTTCCAGAACTGCTAGCAGAAGACTTCCTATTCTGCTGAGTTGAAACTATAACTGGAACTGGAGGGTCTGATGAATTAGACACAGCAGCAATTCTTTCTAGTAGATGTTGAGCTTTATTAATCACAGTAGTTAAACTGCTTGTGACAGAAGCAAAGTCTTCAGAAATACTATAAGTACTAAGATTGAGATTGTCATCTGAGTCACTATTAAGTGACGCTGCAGTGGAATGTGCCATAGATCCACTGCCTAAGGTAGTAGCAGCTATTTGAAAGTCCAAAGGATGGCAAAATGAAATAACACTGTAAACTCAAATAAAACCACCACTCCAACACGAAACAAACCAAACTTAAAAAAGAAAACGCGATGTTAGGAAAAATAAATCACTACCAGCACCAAAAAATTGTTTAGCGCTTTCATTTGATTTAATACAACAAACTTCTTCAGAACTTTAAGAACAATTTCGACATTCACCATTTAAACACATCTTAATTAATTCACCAATCAAATCATTCAGAATACTTAAAATTTAAAGATACAATACTGAATACAAGTGAATGTACAATTCAGCAGCAGTGTCTATCATTTAAAAGACATTTAACATTCAGAGTGCCATTTAGACCACAAACTCTCTCAGCATTTAAAAAATACTTGCCATCTTAGTTCTTTGATTTCTAAAGCAGTGTTAAAATCAAACACATAACCACATTAACACAGTCTAACATGAAAAAAAAATCATAAAACAAGTTGCATTCAATAGCATGCTCATGAATAATAATAAAAAGTTGCCAGTGTTAAATCCATTTTAGAAATAGGAGAACATAATTCTTCTAGGCCGCAGTTGTGCAGCAGTTAGCGTTGTCGCCTCACAGCAAGAGGTTCTCCCGTTCAGTTCTCGGCTGGAGCTCCTTCTGTGTGGAGTCTGCATGTCCTCCTCGTGGTCGAGTGACGCTAATGACATGCAGGCAGGTGCGAGAGTGAATCTGCGTGCCTTCTTTGAAGGTTGGGCGTCGGGCTGGCAACTCAGCACTGTAAAAATCCACTGCCAGTCCTGAGCAGGCAGGAGTTCCGCTGTGGCGACCCCTAACCTGGAAAAGAGGAAAGACAACAACAGAACACAATTCTTCTAATATATTTTGAGGTGTGGTAGGCACCCGTTACAATTGTAAGCAATGTGGATATATAGACTTTTCTAAAAGTATCTACGTTCCTCATATTCAGAAAATGGTAACCAGTAAGGGTAGATTTAATTGTAAAAGTTGTTGTATAGTTTAGCTTTCTTTACCACCTGCCACAATTTTTATGTAGGCAAAACCATTAGGGTATTGTATAAAAGAATATATGAGCACTGCTTGTCTATTAAAAATGCTTTAGCCAAGCATGCTGTTGAATGCACAGATTTTAAGACATTTGTTTTTGTTTTGTGTTAGACTGTGTTAATGTGGTACCTTATGTGTTTGATTTTAACGCTGCTTTAGAAATCAAAGATCTAAGATGGCAAGTATTTTTAAATGCTGAGAGAGTTTCTGGTCTAAATGGTACTTTGAATGTTAAATGTCTTTTAAATCAGGGGTGTCCAACCTTTTCAGTTGCAAGGGCCGCATTGAGTCAACAGAAATGGTCTGGGGGCGCAAACAGCAAGTGAGGACCAAAAAAAAAAAAAGGTCTCACATTAATTGAAAAGCAAAAAAGGGGAGATCTCAGGTTTATGCGGACTAATGTGGCTGGGCTGTATTGTAGGTGAATTTGAACAATAAATAAATTAATAAATGCATAATATTTGCCCTAAAATTCAATATCTCATTCTAATTATTTAAAAAAAGTTAAATCTAACATCTTAGTTTATTTGTAAAAAAAAATTAACAGGTACAAACCTTTCAATTTGTATGAGATCATACCTGTGATTTTGCTGGTTTCCAAGCACCCATACAGAAAGTGTTCATTTCTAACAACACTGATGTGCAAACTAAAAAGCGCAGCATGTTTTCCCTGTTCTAGCTTCTTATTTAAGCAATCTGTCCATGGCTGTTACTATAACACTGCCTAGGGAACAGAACCCACCCATTAGCATGAATAACAATTGTATCCCAACTTAAATGTGTTAACAAAAAGTTTTTCCAAGGCTCAGCCTTCGGTCCCTTGTGAAACATTTATGCAAAGCCATTGTGGTAACACTGTAGTAATGCTAATTTAATACACAGATAAACTGGTTACTTTTAATACACACCATATATCAAGCACTGAATCCTAATGGCACATATTCCACAATGTTAGATAACTCCATAAAGCTCCACAAATGAAGATAAAATATTCAAAAAATGCTGCTGGGCGTTGTATAAAAAGAGAATCTTTATTCACAGGTTAACACAAGTGTTAGGTTAATGACTTTGGAAACAGCATCAGTTGTACCTTTATCAGTTAATTTACATATATGGCATCAGTTATCTACATATATGATATATTCTATTTTTACTATAATGCCCTAATAAGCAGCAAGCACAGGTCACAGAAAAAGAAGCCAAAGAAAATTAAAATGGTAATATACCAAAATCAGGCTAGAAATGCAAATTATCAAATGCCATTAGCTATCAGTCTGAATTACTATTTTTTACTGACTTGCAAATCTACAGCATAGTCATACTATTTTGTAACCAAACCAAAATGAAAATGATGCATCAAAACAAACCTATTAAAAATAGAGCAAAGAGCTAAATGTACCATCTCTTAAGATAAAAATGCTAGACATATCAATATTTCACAGCTTTATGAAATTATGCAGCCTGCTCTTGTTTGAGCAACCTGCAAGAACCCAAGAATAAGCATTACTAATAGGCCATAACTGCATTTAACTATATTTTTCCAAAAGTACTGCATCCCTTTTTGAGCTCTGTTAAACTACTCATCCATTACCATTTTATGAGCAACAATGCAGCAAAACCTGTACTGCACAATTTCCGATGTTTTTATACCAGCTAATACTAGAAAGAAGAAAGGCTTCCTGTTCGATATACATCAAATGCTATTCCCAAGTTACAAAGCTTCACTCTCATATCTTCATGGATCATGACACTCTGCGTTGCCACATAGCCATGGATTAACTTCTGTACTCCAGTCAAGTAATCTAGTCCACTCGCAATTTGCAAAGCAACGTTATACAACTTCTTCTCTGTAAAGCTGTATGTGTAGTCAGCAGAGCTTGTATCAACCTGAGCTACTTTCCAAAGGAAATGAAGCAAGTTGCCCAGACTCATAGTCCTGAGTATAAGGTACAAAGGTTGGGCCTCTGTCTGACACCACAGCATTTTGACCAGATATTCATTCTTACAGACTGCAGTATGAAACGTTATTAGCTGCAGGTTTTGTTTTGCATGATGTTTTAACTCTGTACCACGCATCATTTCCTCAATACAAAAAATTGCTGAAACTGCTGACAGGAAATAATTCCCAAGTGCAGCACAGACTTTTTTTTATATTTACACATGTGTGGGTTGTACACAAGAGGCTCTCAGTCAATTTATTATACATTAGGAGCAGACACAGTGTCAAAATACTTACCTTACTATGTTGTAGTGTAGTCGGGTAATAAATCCTCTCTCCACGATCTCGCTTCAGCTTTTCTTAATCCATTAATGTAAAGAACGGTGTTTTCGGCGCATACCAGCGGAAAGACGCTGGTATGGAAAAACGTAAAAGAAAGTTGGCGCATGCGCAGAAGAGCAAAACTACGCGGACACGGAAAAAAAGTGAAATTAATTTTAAATTTAAATTTAAGGGTCGCGGGCCGCATGGAAGAGCTCTGAGGGCCGCATGCGGCCCGCGGGCCGCGGGTTGGACACTCCTGTTTTAAATGATAGACACTACTACTAAATTGTATATTCACTTGTATTCAGTATTGTATCTTTACATTTTAAGTATTTTGAATGATTTGATTGGAGAATTAAATAAGATGCATTTAAGTGGTGAATGCTGAGATTGTTGTTAAAGTTCTGAAGAAGTTCATTGTATTAAATCGAATGAAAGAGCTAAACTATTTTTTTGCTGCTGGCAGTGATTTATTTGTCCTAACATCACATTTTCTTTTTCAAATATCAAAGGATTGCTTTAATAACTAGATCAAGTATTACTAACTTACTGTGTCTTAACATATGAAAAATGGAATTACCATAGATGCTTTCAGACTTTAATAGTTTAATAACACAATGCTGTACTGCTTTTGACTGTGGTATAAATGACAAGGTAAATGCCTTTATTATTTATACCATTGCAATGTTAAACATATAAAATAAGACAAATGTCAAAGAACTGCTTTGATATCTAGAAAACATACTACCAACTTGCCGTGTCTTAACATATGAAATATGGAATTACCATACATACATGTTTTCAGGCTTTAACAGTTTGATAACACAATCCTATACTGCTTTTGACTCTAGTGTGAATGGTCTAGGAAATACAAAATGATATAACTTTAAAAAACAAATGTTTATGATTTCTTTCTTTGTAAACTATGTGCTAATATTTAAAAGAGTTCTATTAATATTTAAAAATGTTGTTTTGGGTACTTTTCTGTGGTGCAGTGGGTGCTGGTAGTCATTTTAAATGAATTAGAAGAATCTGAAAGTAAAAAAAAATTGCTCTGTAAGATCATGGCCTATTCTAGAACTCTAAAAGCTTCACTTACAGTTCTCTGCTTTCCCGCCGAAGGCACAAGCTGGGAAAATATGTTTTTAATCCATCTTGAGATATTACAATAAAAAAACTGTTAGAGTCTATTAGAGTAATTTGCATATCCATAAACAGCCAAAAATGAAAGTACTTGATTACAAAGAGTGAAGCTCTTGAAGCAAAGCAGTATGTGGCTTAACCTAAACTAAAAGGCTCTTAAATTGACAAGTACATATTTTCACCAAAGTACAAGTGCTTCAAAACATTATTGAATATGTATGTATGCATAGTATATATGTAATAATTCCAAAAGGAAATAAAGAGAAATTACCACAAAAGTACTATAATATATGCAAAAAATGACATCATGAACAACATTGTTGTAAACAGTTAATGCAAACTCATATGTATGCATATTAGGACACATAGCTATAAAAGAAAGTATGACAACTTATAACAACAAAAGTAATGATAATTTAATAGCTAAGAAACCAATAAATAAATAAATAAATATATATCTACACAAATTTATTCAGTAAGAAGCTGAACTAGATGTAATAAAGAACTAGTATGGTAGGATATAAATGTCATGAAAGCATTATAACAGTTAGCATACTTAACAAGACTGGTAAATAAGAAATGACACTCGTATGTGATAAGCATGAGCAAGTCTGATGTCAGTCCACAGTTAGTCATTATCTATGAAGATGAATAGATTAAGTTCAATTTTGTTAAACAAAACATACAGCAACGCTTATATCGTTAATATACTAAGTGCAGTTCAGATATGTATGAGCTGTTTAGGATTCTCCTGTGCTTAATAGAGAAAAACAAGGTACAAGAAAAGTTAAAAGCAAGAGATTACATGAATCAGATGAATCCATAATACATTCATATTAACTGCTGATGCTATCTAAATTATAAAATATCACATAAATTGCATATAACTTATTGCTAGAATATCCTTGTGTTCTGACCGAGAGTGCTTCTCAAATAATCTGGAAATATAGAGCTGATAAGTATATTTTTTGGCACTTTAACTGTTCAGAGTTCTGCACTGTATTTATTTTTGATTGACTGAATTATGAATTATTTATGTATTTGCTGGCAGAATTTATTTTCTGATCTGTGCTGAAACTTTTTTCTCCTACTCTCCCACCCTATTGCTGTTGTGTTCCTAAAGTTGGTAAAACTGGTCTAGCAACTTTTGTGTTCCCTGATTGTCTCAAGGCTTGGCTTTTGTCTTGCTGGTATAAAAATATTACCTTTTTGTACATCCCTGCATATTATTACTAGAATCTCATTGTGTTCTGACAGAGTACTTCTCAAACAATCTGGAAATATAGAGCTGATAAGTATATTTTTGGCACTTTAACCATTCAGAGTTCTGCACTGTCTTTATTTTTGCTTGACTGAATTATTTATATATTTGCTGGCAGCATTTTATTTTCTGATCTGTGCTTAAACTTTTTTCTCCTACCCTATTGCTGTTGTGTTGTTAAAGTTGGTAAAACTGGACTAACAGCTTTTGTGTTATCTGATTGTCTCAAGGCTTGGCTTTTATCTCACTGGTATAAAAGTGTTACCTTTTTTAAATCCCTCCATATCATTGCTAGAATCTCATTGTGTCTTGACTGAAAGTGCTTCTCAAACATTCTGGAAATGTAGAGCTGATAAGTATATTTTTTTCACACTTTAATTGTTCAGAGATCTGCACTGTCATGATTTTGCTTGACTGAATTATTTATATATTTTCTGGCAGAATTTTGTTTTCTAATCTGTGCTGAAACTTTTTTTGTCCCACCCTATTGCTGTTGAATTCTTAAAGTTGGTAAAACTGGTCTAACAGCTTTTGTGTTATCTGATTGTCTCAAGCCTTGTTTTTTTTCTTGCTGGTATAAAATTCTTACCTTTTTGTAAATCCTTGCATATCATTGTTAGAATCGCCTTGTGTTCTGAATGAGAGTGCTTCTCAAACAATCTGGAAATATAGAGCTGATAAGTATATTTTTTGGCACTTTAACCGTTCAGAGTTCTGCACTGTATTTATTTTTGATTGAATTATTTATATATTTGCTGGCAGAATTTCTTTTCTGATCTGTGCTGAAACATTTTTTCTCCTACACTCCCACCCTATTGCTGTTGTGTTCTTAAAGTTGGTAAAACTGGTCTAACAGCTTTTGTGTTACCTGATTGTCTCAAGGCTTGGCTTTTGTCTTGCTGGTATAAAAATATTGCATTTTTGTAAATCCCTGCATATCATTGCTAGAATCTCCTTGTGTTCTGACTGAGAGTACTTCTCAAACAATCTGGAAATATAGAGCTGATAAGTATATTTTTTGGCACTTTAACCATTCAGAGCTCTGCATTGTCTTTATTTTTGCTTGACTGAATTAGTATATATTTGCTGGCAGAATTTGTTTTCTGATGTCTGCTGAAACTTTTTTCTACCACCCTCCCACCCTATTGCTGTTGTGTTTTTAAAAGTTGGTGAAAAGTATTAATGGGAATTTTTCTCTACTTGTTAAGCACCTGTTTGTTCTGATTTCCTGCCAATGAGTGTATCATATAACTGATTTGTTTGCAGTTAAAAGCATTCTGTAGTCTCCTTGCTCCTTTATCTGTTTAAAAACTTTCATTTTGCAGCTTACTGTTGTTCTTCTGTTGTAATAAATATTTCTGTAGTGTTTACTGTCTAAAAGAGTGTAGGCTAGTAGCTGTAGTATTGTTCCCCACCCTTCCTTCCCGTTGGTGTCTTGCTGTAATACTTGCCGGCTTTGCAGCTGCCCGCCTTACTGTAAATTTGATCTGGGTTACTCCTCCCAGCGTAGCATTATTAGCTCATTCTACCTAATACAGAGAGTACATTTGAGAAGGCCAACCCACTTAGATTCCTAACCTTGAATTATCTTCTGCTTCTCCTCTCTCCCTTTCCTTTACAAAAAATACTTTACTAGAATCTCCCTGTGTTCTGCTTAACTGTAACAAAATAAAATTTACACTTGTTTCCTGCCTTTCCTGTAACTAGTCTAGTCCAGATACAAATTTGCTATATCCAGGACTGTTTGTAAGCTTCTTAGCCCCCCCAAGCCAGTCTGTATTGGAGGGAAGCCTGCTAGCTTATCAGTGGGAGTGGTAAGCACCAGGTAACCTATCTACCACATAAGGAGTGGTTTCTGGCCCAGAAATTGTAGTTATTGGCTGTGTGGGCGTTTTTTCTATCTCTCTCAACTTCCTAATTTAAAAGCCTGCATTTGCACTTGTTTCCCCGCTTCCTGTAACTAGTCTAGTCAAGATACAGATTTGCTGTATCCAGGACTATTTGTAAGCTCCTGAGCCCATCAAGCCGTTCTGTGTTGGAGGGAAGCCTTCTAACATATCAGTGGGAGTGGTAAGTACTAGGTAACCTATCTACCACATAAGGAGTGGTTCTGGCCTAGAAATTGTAGTTAATGGTTGTTTGGGCAATTTTTCCATCTTTCTCAACTTTCTGATTTAAAAGCCCGCATTTGCACTTGTTTCTTTCCTATAACTTGTCTAGTTCAGATACAGATTCTTAGTTTTAGCATTTGAATTTGCTTATCCATGCTCAGCACTTGTCCAGAACTTGTTGTAAGCACTAAATAAGCTACAAATTACTACAGTGCTCAACCTTCCTCATTACCTAGAGGAAAACAGTTTTTGGACTTACTTTCCTCACTTGCTTAAAGAAAAACAGCTCTTGTACTCACTTTCCTCACTTGTCTACTGCAGCAATAATCCACACCTGGGTGTGGGTAATGCTGGATTTACCCACGGTTGGCATGGTTTGGTCACGAGGGCGAAGCATTACCCACACCCAGAAGTGGGTTATTGCTATTATACAATGACATTATTTAAAAAAAAAATAATTTTCTTAAATAATGGCATTGTATAATGCCTCCTTGCTGCCCTTCCGCAGCTGTCTTGTATTCTGCGGCAGTTCTGATGTACTGCGCATGCATATGCCTACACAGTACATCAGAGCTGTGGGCAAAAGCAATTGAGAAGATCTCCGTTGCTTTTTACTGTTTCGCTATGTTAAATGGGTTTAACATAGTGAGACAGCTTTAAAATAAGCAAAGGAGAATCTCCGTTGCTTATTTTAAAGCTGTCTCGCTATGTTAAACCCATTTAACATAGCGAGACAGTTTTGAAAAAAGCAACGGAGAAAGCAAGATCTCCGTTGCTTTTTATATAATAATCTGCTCAAGCAAAAGAGACCTCCAAAGCAGAAATGCAAGCAACCTCCACCTCCCAACACAACCCAAGTGACACATAGCCAACAAACTCAGTGTGCCACTCAACCACAGCCCGTAAGGCAAAACAACATACCCAACACACTAGTCATAGGTGACTCTATAGTCAGGCACACTGATGTCCCACTCACAAGGCTAAACAAGTAGAAGGTTACTGTCAGCTGCCTGTCGGGTGCCAGGATCCGCCACATAACCCATGCATTCAGGTCACTCCACAACAACTGTAAATATGACTCAGTCATTGTCCATGTTGGTGTGAATGACCTGAGATGTACCTCCCTGGACTACATGAAATGGGACATGGAAGAGCTCTCCGATCTTGTAGCCCAGGCAGGTATGACCCTAGCCCTGTGTAGCATTCTGCCATCGCCCAGAGTGATACCGCTGTACAAGGACAAAATGATTGACTTCAACAATTCTAAGGGGATCCAGTATCTGTCTGCCTGGGGGCCAATAGCCTAGTAACCTCCTATGATCCTATGAAGAACATTATGAAAGCAAATAATATGAATACAAACAGACCTAAATTTAAAGCTGTAAAGAATTCAACTCAGCAGATGAATGTAGTATATAAAAGTGTTTATTTTATATATAGAGATTACATTAGAAGCTAAAATGTTGTCATTTATTAATATCTACAGTTTATAACAACAATAACAATGTTTTCATTAACCTGACTTGATGTTGAAACAAATGAAGTTTCATAAGGCTCTCTTGTCTTAACAGTAGGAAATGTGAACCTACTTGGACTGTGTACACATAGGGTTTGCAACAAATACTAACAGTCATCTTAGTTATATATTAAGTTTGATGTAAAGAAACACTAAAAATGAAATGGTTACTTAGAAATATACATATGGTCAAAAGGATATAGATGTATACAATGGTGAAAAATGAAGCAAGAAATGGATTGATAATAAAGCATTGTCTAAATAAAATGTTGACACTATACAATAGATACTGTTACACTGAAAACAGATGGTTGAAGGACATTAAATAATACAGAGAGATAAAATTTAAGATGTATGTACTAAAGCAATGTTGTATTTAAAGTTGGTTATACTATTTTATTTAACTACAGACAGTAATATCATATAACAGTCTCTATAATAGTGTTTAATTGAATATCGTACAGTTCAGTAGTTGAAGTTTGATAGCACACAAGCAATAAGAATTTGATGCTTTTAGTTATATTTGTTGATGGGAAAGCCGAGGGAAGATGTTGAATAGGGATAAGAGGGGTCACATGAATGGTAAATCTATTCCAGGATGGGATGTTTTCTCCCACAAAGGGAATGATTGGTTGTTTATATTTTGAAAAACACTTTTTACGCAGACACTTTTTATTTGTACCTTTTAAATGGATGTCTATGCAATGCATTTATAACATGTATGAAATGAATGGTAAAATGCTTTCAGCACACATACAAGGTTATGTACAAACCCAATAAAAACAGGACAGTGGTTAAATACAAATGTATAGTTAGTCCAACTGTGGAATGCATTTCTATCAGTGTCAGCAGCTTAAATAACAGCTGTAAAAGAGGAAGCTTATTAAGATATCTTAAGCTATGTAAAGCGCAAATAGTATTTTTACAAGAAACATCTTGTATAGCAAGACATTAATAAGATTAGTATGCATAGTTACACATTACTAGCAAGTTCAGAATGTAATAAAAAGCAAAGAGGTGTAGCAATATTATGGAGAAAGACTACCTTCATGCCCAAGATAATAAATGCAGTCAGTGATAACTCTGGAATGGTTTGTTTAGTGTCAATATTACTAAATGGTTTGTTTATACCGTGCTAAACAACTAATGGATACCAGGACTGGGTGTCAGGGAAGCCAAACAATATTTAGAGAACATAATACAACATTCCTAAGGTAATACAATAATTGCAGGAGATTTTAATTGTGTAATGAAAGAAGACACAAATGCTAAAAAACGCAAGAAATCTCCAATATCAAAATTACTTTCAGAGTTTACTGACTCATATAACTTAATGGACATTAACACATAATGCTGAACAAGATTCATTGATATTCACACATTACTCACATAGACATAACACCTTTTCCAGAATTGATAAGAGTGTATATAACAAAAGATCTTACCACAAAAATAAGCAAAGTCAAAACAATCACCTGCCCCTTCTCAGACCATAGTACAATAACTTTTAAAATAGATTTTAACTTTAAGAGAAAACTTAGTCATAAAAATTCCAGCCTAAATAGAAAACCTTAGAGTTTAAACAATACTATACTGCAGGGATGCAAACATTTCTAGATTTAAAAGTCACAGATGAGGTAGCAGACACATATATATATATATATATATATATATATATATATATATATATATATGATGCAATGAAACATATTTATATGGGAAGGTGGTAGCCTAGTATAAAAATAAACAAAAGCACTGGAATAAAGAACTGGTAGAACTACAAACTAAACTAGGCAAAATGAAATTAGATATTCATAAAGGCAACTTAGCTTCAGAAAAAGAATTAGAAGACCTCAACAAAAATACTTAGAGATATTGAACCATAAAACAATGATTAATCTAGAGAAGGACAAAGTATGCGGTTACTCTATGAATCCAAAAAATCAAAGGAGAATAGCTAACAGGACAAAAAGAATGATAAACGCAAATCAGATAAGAGAACTATATAATATAGACAAAAAAAGAAAAGTATCAGACTTAGAAGCGATTATAGAAGCCTTTAGAGTCAATTTTAATAAACTCATTAGTCAAGGAAAATAAAGTAGAATCAAGTGAAGCACTTAGAAAATTCCTTAAGGGAAATATAAGACTAAGATTATCAGATGAACACAGAAAAATAATAGATAAAGATACAACTATGACAGAAATTAAAGCGCAAATCAAGAAACTAAAATTAAACAAAACACCAGGTAATGATAATATGACACCAGAGATGTTTAAACTATTATCTAATAATGTATTAAATCTATTACTAAGTGTGTCACATCAGTTAAATAAGGTAATAAATGCCCTCATAATACACTCAAATATCACCAATTTTGAAACAAGATAAAAATCCTGATGAGTGTACCTCATATAGACCCATAAGTTTATTAAATGTAGATTATAAAATATTTATGACAGTTCATGCAAACAGAATAAAACAAATATTGCTGTTATTGACAGATAACAATCAAACAGGATTTATTAAAAACAGAAGTACATATGACAATGTAAAGAGAATTTTGTCCCTTATTGATTTCATAAACAAAACAAAAAATAAATTGAATGTCATTTGCTTTGATATTAACAGTGCATTCGATTCCATGAATTGGGATTACTTTTGGCTTGCACTGGTGGAGTATGGATTTTAAAAAAAAATTTACCTCAGTAATAAGGTCTCTTTTTGATAAATCTTCGGCATACATAAAAATAGGATCCTGCTTGTCGGAGCCTATTACCATTACAAAAGGTATAAAACAGGGTTGTCCACTTTCTCCATTATTTGCGTTAGTAATAGAACCATTAGCAAATTTCATACGTGCAAACCCAAATATTCAAGGAATTCAACTAGATACTGACCTTGAGTTAAAGATTCAGGTGTTTGCAGACAACATTTTCTTGACTTTAAAAGAAGATAACACAGTAAAAGAACTATGGAAAGCAACAAAACAGCTTAGGAAGATTTCTGGACTATCATTTAATGAAAATAAAACCAATATGTTGCTAATAAATATGAACAAAGGAGCATTAAATAAAAAAAAATCATAAATATCTATCTAGAAATTATACAAATACTTAGGAGTTAAAATTACAAATGACATAGATACAACAGTGTACCTAAACTATAAAGAGATTTTGGTTAATATCAAAAAACTCATACAAAAATGGAATACGCTATTTTTTTACCATGGAGGAAAGATTATTTATTTATTTATTTACATTTGTTGACTGGGAAAATCTGACAGGTCATAGGTCCTTTTTCAGTGGAGGCCCAGTGAGAAAAGCTCCACAATAAAGAACATTTAATTACAAGATAACAAGGAGTATAGGTAGGCTTTTTGTTTAACAACAGCAGTAAAACAAACATAGTTCAAAATGAATAATATATTTAGGTGAAGGACAATTGAGCATTGGTGCCATTTAGGATGGCAAGTATCCTAATAGTTAAGCAAGCAGATATTACTCATGAATAACAGTAAGATTACAGCTGAGATATAGGTTTACAAGTAATGTAGTTGGCTGTAACCACAGATAGTAGGGTGGAAGATAGTTTTAGGGTGGTTAGAGTAGAGATATTAGTGAGGGTTGTTACAGGGCCATGCCCAGTGCTCTATATTTAACTAAAATGATTACATTCCCGAAAATTCTGTATTTTATACAAGCATCACCTATATCATATTTAAAACAATTTGAAGGGTTAATAACAAAATTCTTATGGTACCCTAAAAATCCTAGGGTTGCCCTAAGACATCATTTTGACAAAAGGGAAGAAGGTGGAATATGCTTACCAGATTTAGAAGAATATGTAAAATCGTCAGCTTTAAAAACAGTTTCTCTATGGTTAAATAAAGAATATACTTCCAAATGGAAACTAGTACATGAACAGTTGTGGTCAAAAACCACTCATGATATAATAAGTAAACATATGGAAATAGTACCGAATAGCTTACTTTGGTTACTGAAGGAATGTATGGCAACAGGGAAACACAAAATTATAAATTCTAAATGCATTATCAATATCCTAAAGTATTTTATGCACTTTGTAAACAAAAATCCGGATATAAAAGCATGCCCCAGAATTCAGCAAGCTCTGCACAGCATGCAAGAATAGTACAAGAACTATGCAAGCAATATGGCTGCCGTGCAAACCAGGAGTAAACTCCCGGGTCATGCACAAGCGCTCCTGCACTATTCCTGCACGGACACAGCTCCTGTATGCTAATTACCATATTTGCTGGTGAAAACCATGCAAATGAGGTGAATTAGTGATCCAGGAAGCAGGCAGATGTCTGTGCAGGAAAAGTGTAGACTGCAGAAATGTATTCAGCCAGTAGCTGAATACATTTCTGTAGACTACAAAGTGGAGGCATGACAGCTCATAAAAATGCATGTATTAGAAGGATTAGGCATGCCAAAGGCTAAATATATGGTCATAGGCATGAAAATTAGTTTCAAAATGATAAAAATGTACTTTTTTTGTAGGCTGATTTCGGCCGTTTAAGCGCAGGCAGCAGTGCGCAAACTGGGCCATGGAATAGTGGTTGCTAAGGGGGAAGGCTGTGTGTTAGATTTGTAACCATGCATTAACAGTCAGTCCTATGCAAATGAGGACAATGATACTGTATCACAGATTTCCCCTCGGTGCTAGCTTGCACCCAACCGTGTAGGTGCATTAAGACCACAGTGTAACCCTAAGAGCTAGATGACTTCATAAGGGGGTGTGTCATGCATGCTGTAAGCTTATTGGAGCCCTGTGGCCTGTGTTTGCGCTTAGCTAAACACAGCTAAGGCAGGGTGTGTGTCTAAGGCTGTATTGTCTTCCACTAAGAAATGCAGGGTGTTATCGTATCCAGGGAGGGTCAGTTTCTGCTAAATGGTGTTTACATTGCCTAAATGGGTGTGCACGGCACGCACCGGTTTTACAAAAAACAAACAGGAAATAGCAGCTCCATTCACATTTGAACACTGGGTTTGCGCGGTGCAACTCGGGGCTTAAACAGGAAGGCAGTGAGAAGGGAAAATAGCAGTAGGAAGGTAATCGAGGAGAACTAGCATAGCTGGCAGGTGAAATGTATCAGAACCAGCCAATTACAGAGGGAGCAGCCCAGCACACTACTATAAACTATGCAAACACCTTTCACTCTGTTTTTTTCCCACAAACTCTACACCACCAATGTACACAAATGGGGACATTTTTCCTAACAAAAGCAACAAAATGATAGGGGCTGCTTTCACTATCATAAATCAACATATGGAAGAGGCTGAGGGTGGTGAGGATGGCAATGCTGATGATCAACCCACAGTGAGGAAAAGGAGAAGAGTGTACAGACCCAGGGTAACCTACCAGGAGCTACATGAGCTGGAGATAGTGGAGCGCTATAAGGTGGATGGGGTCCTCTGACAGCAAATTGTTGAGCTGTGCCAGCCACGCCTCACAAACAGAACCAACAGATGGGAACCCATCTCACTGGATACCAAGGTATGTGTAGGCTTAAGAATACTAGCCACAGGTACCTTCCAAAGGCCAACTGGAGATATCATGGGGATCTCACAGGCATCAGCATCCAGGGTACTCCACCAGATGTCCTTCAAGGATGCATCTGCAGTCCTCACATATGGGTTGTCCTGCCTCAGGCAGCCCTTCGGTCAGCTGGATTCCAAAGTCTGGGTCTGGCGTCGGCTGATGTCGCCCTTTCCCCAATGTCAGAGCGCCTGGGGTATAAAAGCGTCCGCCGACGTCATCTTCCTCAGTCTTTCTTGCCGCGTGGTGCCCGAAGCAGAAGCAGTTCGCAAGTGCCGGTCGGTCAGCTCCTGTAATTCAGCTACTGAAGACTTCAAAAGCTAAGTACCCCGTTGGGGACTCTTTCTTGCCTCAGCCGATGTCAGATAAAGTTAAGAATTGCTTAACTTGTGGGAAACAAATACCTCATAAGGATTTCCACTCTTACTGCCTCTCCTGCCTAGACCCAGACCACGACGTCTCGGCCTGTTCAGCCTGTGCTTCCTTCAATCGACGCACTCTCAGGCATCGGGCGGAGTTTGCAGAGGAGTTTTTTGGTGCTAGTTTCTCCTTCAACATGCTGTCGGAGACTCCGACTCCTCATTTAACCAAGAAACGGAAGGACAAGGACCGACATACGTGGACTGCGGTTTCGGCTGAAACCACGGCTAGGCCTACCGCGAGTGTCTCAGTCTCGGCTGAAACCGTGTCCTTGGTACTTCCGACCACCGAAACCGCTCAACTGACAACCTCGGCCTCGGAGGCCCCTGCTGAGTCGGTTATTGAATTTCCTTCAGAAACTGGTGTCTTGGAAACTTCCGACACCATTCCTGTAGACAAAACTACACCAGCACATGGTGCAGCCAGGCCTCCTGCATCCATGTCCATAAAGGCATTCACCAGGGCTAAAGCTGCTAAACACACAAAAGCTATGCCTCCCAGGGTTATTCCTCAGGGACCCACTACAGGTTCACAGATTGTAACTTTAGCAGAGGACCTTATTTCCTTAATTAGGGGCTCTCAACCCCATCCGGACAGGGGCTCTCAACCTCCTCTATACAAAAGGCCCAGAGTTGAGCCCTCTGATCCCACTCCTCAGAGGAGGCCTCTGATGGCTCTGCTCTCTCGGACTACCAGGAGGAGGTTTTTTCGGCCTACGAGGATTCTGATGCAGAGGAATCTATCCCCTCGGCCTCCCCTCCTGAAGAACTATCCTTCTGGGAGACCCTTCACACTATGAGAGAGCATTTCGAATGGCAGGGCCAGGAATTCTCTGATTCCAGGAAGAGATTAAGAACTTTTCTGCATTTACCTCAGCATAGACCTTTGGCTCTTCCTCCTGTTTTGAATGTCATTGATGATGTGTACTCTGAGAGTCTAGCATAACCCTGACACTCTTCCTCCGGCCCCTGTCAAACCCGATAGGTACTACAGGGTCCCGGACTCACATCATTTTCTTTACAAGGCCCACTCTGCTGATCCAGAAACTATTTCCCAGGGCCCTAAAGGGGTTGCAGCTGCCACTACTAAAATCCACTCCTCTGAAAGGGAGTCCAGGGCTTTAGAGAGATGGGGTAAAAAAGTGTATACTTCTGCTACTCTTTCTATGAGGGCATTAAATTGTCAATTTCATATGATACAGTACCAAGAGTATTTGTTAGATGAATTGCATAAGAAACTGTCTTCACCTGAACCCCTAGATCACAAATCACTTCAGGATTTGGTACATAACTCCCAGCAGGTTAGCAACCATTTCTTGCAGTGTGGTTATGATGCATTGGAAGCTTCATGTAGGTCACCTATGACAGGTGCAGTCATACGTAGGCATGCTTGGCTGAAGGAACAATCTCTGCCAGACCATGTTAAAGCTAAGCTTCTGGATGATTCACTGGAAAAGCAAAAGTTATTTGGCTCCACTGCTCAGGAGGTCTTAACTCATTCACTCCAATGGAGCTCAGGAAGTTTGCACTGTAACTTCCAATGGGCGGAGCCTAAGCCTTTTGACAGAATCAAATTATGTCCTCACATTTCAAGCAAATGTTCATATTTCTAGACCCATAGGGGTTATGAAAGAAGCATAAATGGCAAACTCTTCAGCACAAACTATTTTTATAGTGATAATATTTTTTTAGGTTCTAGGTCTTAAAACAAATTTTATAAGTGACTGTAAATGTGGTAACTATTACATTTCTAATATTTTGGAAACAGCTTACAATATTTCAGCAGTCACTCAAGTTACACACATGGTGTTAGCAGCATTTTATTCATCTAGCTGAGAACTTTCATATGAGGCTAAGGAGTTCTGTCTGCATTACTTGGTTGTTGAAATATTTAGAAAAATGTGAACATTTTATCTATATGAATTAATATCATAAAAACAACAGTTAATATCTATTTACCTGCAGGAGACAGAAATCAAGTATTAATGCAGTTGAGATTGCCACTGTGTAAGCTTTAAGATGAAATATTTTAAAATCTTGTACATAGCATGGATTTGGAATTATTGATGGAAACATGAACAAGCAATATTTGATGCCAACAGGTGTCAGTAGGAGTTAACTGCAGATGCACCTAGAGGTGTTACTCAGATGTAATGAGTTAAAGAAATTTGAGGAAAAGGCAAAATCTGTACAAACAGTCAAAGATTTTCTACAAATCCAACCACCAAGATTCAGCAGAAATTGGCCTACCAAGAATTGGTCTTTTCCGGCCACAGAAAGATTTCAGAGAGGCAAGAACAGGCTTGCCAGAGGTAGAGGGCAAGCTAGAGGCTCCTACAGAGGACGTCCATGGCAGCCTCCCAACCAGAGAGGTAGTGCAGGACCTACAACTGCTGCACAAGGACAGACTCAATGACTTTGCTTTGACTCCGCCACCCAGGGCTCAATTAGAAGCACCTTTGGGCGGAAAGTTTTCTTTATTCTCAGAAAATTGGCACAGTATTACAAGAGACAAATGGACACTGCAAATAATAGACAAAGGATACAGGTTCCATTTTCACACATTGCCAAAAAGAAAAGGCATGCCAGACCTGCCACCAAATCAAAGGGCAGAGGCTTTGAAACAAATCTCCAACTTAATGCAAATGAAAGCTATAGAAAAGGTTCCTCTTTCAGAACAAGGCCAAGGATTTTATTCCAGACTATTCCTTGTTCCAAGAAAAGAAAAACAATGAAGGCCTATTCTCGACTTGTCCGCACTGAATACTTATCTCATTGTGCCAAAATTCAAAATGCTGACTCTACAACAACTCCTTCCCGTGCTGGGCAAGGGGTCTTGGCTGGTAACTCTAGACCTCAAGGAGGCATACCTGCATGTCTGTATCAGACAAAGTTGCAGAAGACACCTCAGATTTCTTGCAGGTTCAGAGCATTATCAATTCTCAGCATTGCCCTTTGGCTTATATACTGCGCCGAGTATTCACAAAATGCCTGGCATCAGTAATTGCACACTGCAGACTTCAGGGGATTCAAATATACCCATATCTGGACGACTGCCTTATACAAGCGGACAGCCAACAAACTTTGGTAAAGGACTTGAATTATGCCATCCACCTACTGCAGGCCTTGGGATATACAGTCAACATTCACAAATCAAGACTTGTTCCATCCCAAAGAATAACTTTTCTGGGTGCGGATCTAGACACAACCACCCAAATGGCTTTTCTCACAGAAGAAAAACAAAGACAACTACCGGATTACTTCAAGAATCTGACAAGACAAACTCAGCTGACTGCAAGGAAAATCCTGCAGGCCCTGGGTTACATGGCATCTTGCATTCTTCTGATTCCACAAGCAAGGCTGCATATGAGGAAACTACAATGGTACCTAAGGAGTTTATGGACTCAGCACAGTCACAGCTTAGAAACTTTGATCCCACTCATTCCATGCCTCCAAAAGGAATTTCTGTGGTGGGCTCAAGCAAGCCAGTCAAACAGGAGTCTGCCCATCAGCAAACCAATAGCCAGCCAAACCATTACAACGGACGCTTCAGACCATGGTTGGGGAGCACACATGGAGGGCAGATGTATTCAAGGTCTGTGGTCACAAAGGAGCTACGCATGCACATAAACCAAAAGGAAATGCTGGCAGTGATACATGCAATCGAGGCCTTCAAACTCTTTCTGCATCAAGGCCACCTGCTAATAAGGACAGACAACACCACAGTTATGTGGTACATAAACAAGCAAGGAGGTACCCATTCCTACCCTCTTTGCAGGCTGGCAATGAATCTATGGGAACTTTCCCTGAAACTCAATATAGAGCAGCAATCACAGTTTGTGCCAGGAAAAGACAATATACTGGTGGGACAGCCTAAGCAGAAATATCCTGGATGCACACGAATGGATGCTGCACCCAGACATCTTCTTTCAGATAACACAATCATGGGGGAGGCCAGACATAGATCTTTTTGCCTCCCACCACAATCATCAGCTGAAGAAATTCTGCTCAAGGACATACCACCCACAAGCATGGAAAGTGGACGCCCTCTCTTTCAGCTGGAGAACTCTAACAGTGTATGCATTTCTACCTCTTCCATTAATGACCAAGGTCTTACTGAAGATCAGGACAGAGCAGCCAACAGTGATTCTGATAGCTCCGGACTGGCCAAGACAGCACTGGGTACCCACTGTTAAAGAGCATGTCATGCACGAAACCGTGGCCTGTTCCTCAATGGCCACTTCTCCTGACACAGCACAATTACAAAACTCTGCATTCCAACCTGAAAACCTTGCAACTAACAGCCTGGAGAATACCTTGACTCCTTCCCAGGATAAGCTATCCAAGAGAGTGAAGGATATCATCATGGAAGCTCGCCGGCCTTCCACAAGAAAGGCTTACTCAGCAAAATGGAAAAGATTTTGCACTTGGAGCACCTCAAAGGGCCTAGATGCGACAGTGATGAACATGGCACATATCCTGGAATACTTGGCAGAAATGCTCCACAATGGCCTGTCTTACTCTTCCATTAAAATTCATGCTTCAGCTATTTCAGCAGAATACAATACTAATCCACCTGTCTTCTCTCATCCTCTCCTAAGGCAGTTTCTAAGAGGAATTAATAACATAAATCCTCCAAGGAAGCCACCAGTGCCTACATGGGACCTTAACTTCGTGTTGGAGAAACTAACACTGCCTCCCTTTGAACCAGCAGCATCTTCAGAACTACAGTTCCTGTCTTGGAAGACTGCCTTCCTTCTGGCCGTAACCTCAGCAAGAAGAGTTTCTGAGTTACAGGCCCTCATGACAGTACAACCATTTCTTATTTTTCATCAGGACAGAGTCTCATTGACAACCAATCCTTCATTTATGCCAAAGTTGGTATCCAGGGTCTCATTGAACCAAGCTATTCACCTGCCTACCTTCTTTTCAAATCCACAAAACAAAGGGGAGAAACTTCTGCATACCCTGGACATTCACAGACAGTTGCGCTACTACTTGGACAGAACTAAAAGTTACAGAAAAACTGACCAGCTGTTTGTAGCATATGCTGCTGGTGCACAAGGAAAAGCAATTTCCAAACAGACAATTTCAAAATGGATAGGAAATTGCATTCGTTTTTGTTACTTCTTTCATGGCAAAACTGTGCCAGCTAACATTAGACCTCATTCCACCAGAGCCACAGCCACCTCCACAGCCTTCTTAAGAGGGGTGGCTACAAAGGACATTTTAGAAGCTGCTACATGGAGCACCGTGCATACATTTTCCAAGCATTACAGTTTACCTTTATATTCCAGATCCAGAGCAGGCTTTGCTACGGCAGTCCTGCAGGGCATTTTAGCTACACCATCCTTTACATAGATTTTACCACCCCCAGATTGGCTATGGTATTCTACCCATATGTGAGGACTGCAGATGCATCCTTGAAGGACATAGTACAGTTTTGTACCTACCATAAATGTAGATGTCTGATAGGTATGCATCTGCAGTCAGGTTTACCCTCCCTCCTTCCCATCTGTGGTATTTCTTGGGTACCTATCCCTCTCATAGCTAGCTGGGGTTATCTATTATGGTGTATTTGTTTTATATATATATATATATATATATATATATATATATATATATATATATATATATATATATTTCTGTGCATGTTTGGAATTTATTGCATTTCTCCAAATTTAGCCTTCCTTAGAGGGCACCTGGCATCTGGGGCAAGAAAAACTGAGGAAGATGGCGTCGGCTAACGCTTTTATACCCCAGGCGCTCTGACGTCGGGGAAAGGGCGACATCAGCCGACGCCGGACCCAGACTTTGGAATCCGGCCTACCGAAGGGCTGCCTGAGGCAGGACAACCCATATGTGAGGACTGCAGATGCATACCTATCGGACATCTACATTTATGGTAGGTACAGAACTGTACTTTCCTGGATGCTATGTCAGCACATGCCGGTGAGCACATATATTTCCACAACACGTGAGGCGTTGACCAGCAATTTGCTTCTCTTCCACCAGATAGCAGAATACCCTGAGGTAGTGGGTGCTATAGACTGCATGCACATACACATCAAAGCACCACCTAGTGAGCGGGATAGAGTCTACATAAACCACAAGGGCTTCCCCTCCATCAACTGCCAGGTCATGTGCAATGTCCAGGGCATTATAATGAATGTGTGTGCTGGCAGCCCTGGAAACTATCACGACTCCCACATCTGGCATATGATGCAGCTGTACCAGAGATTTGCCAGTGGGGACATCCCATATAGCCACCTAGTGGGGGATGCTGGTTATGCACTGGAGCTGTGGCTGATGACACCCATAAGAAATGCACACACACCCGAACAAGAACTCCATAATGAGGCACACGCACAGACCAGAATCATAATAGAGTGTGTGTTTGGGATGCTCAAGTCACGGTTCAGGTTCCTGGACATATCCTGTGGAGCCTTGCAGTACTCACATGTACCCACATTGTCATTGTATGTGCCATGCTACACAATGTGATCCTGCAGAAACAGCTGCAGCAGGAACAACATGCAGCAGGACCACACAGCCCCCCAGCATTGCCAAGGTCAGCACAGGCACAGAGTGACTCGGAGGAGGAACAACCTGAACCTGCCCCTATAGGCAGAAGGAGGCTTGCCCAGTATGCCCAGGCCTTGGCAAAGAGGCAATGAATAGCACATACACTAACACGTTAGGAACGCAGGGAATGACACCTCTCTGACTTGCACATACAGTAAAAGGGATGCCAAACATGACATTACCAGTGCTTAACCATTTATAGAGAGTGTACTATGTGCATCCGACATAGTCAGCCCTCCAGCACCATCCTCAATACTGGCACAGCCACAAGGAAAGTCACTCTAACTATCAATTGCTGAATGGAGTAGTATGTTCTTCTACTTGTACTATGGTATGGATGTGAGCATGCAAACGAATCGGGTGGCTGAATGGGATGGCAGCAAATAGTAGACACCTTTATCGGCAGCATGAAATCCATAACAAATACTGGTGTCAACATGTAGGCAGTACTAGACAAGGTGACAAAACCCACTGTGGGCCAAATGTGTGCCCATAGGACACACATGCATGTCAGTGAGGCTCACATACCCGACAGTCTCAGCCAGCAGGACAGGTGTAGATGAACACAAATAAAGGCTGTGCTAAGGCCTCTGATTGATGGCAGTGGAGAAAAGCCCCCCCCTCCAGACCTACACAGACAGACTACAGCAGGTCAGGCAGTGGGATGTTAGTTCTGAAGGGTAAGAAGTCTTGAAACTGAAATGAAGGTCAGTAAAACCTGAGAATTGTACTACACTGATATTTCTCTAGTCTGCATGATAGGTCAGAATACAGAATGAAGTGGAAGCCAGCAGAGTACCTGAAATACCAGTACGGTCATAGCAAATTTTACAGTTATCAGGTGTGCCCGCCCCCACACAATCCTGTGCAGAAATGTAGTAACATGTATGTGTGGGTATAATAGTGGAGCACAGATTACCTGAGCTGTCCAAATTAGCAGGATAGATTGTTGCATGCGTACAATATGCAGGGCTGTGTGTGATAGGTTGTTGTGTGTTGTATATTATGTGAAAGTGGTCAGCATGTAGGCATGGAGTGTTGTGTCCCGGTGGCCAATGGCCAGTACTGTTCATGACAGGGCCAAGTTCTCACAACTGCATTGCCAAACACAATGCATCCCAGCAAGACACAGTCCAGCAGTAATCCATACTAATTATTCAGATGTAATATCTGTCACCATTTGAAAAATGGACATGGCATGACTGTGGGCCCAGACATACAAACAGTACACAGGTGGAAGTACTCTAGACAGAGAGTGTATAAATTGTTACTGTCAAGTGGATACAGGTTAGTAGCACAGTAGTTGTCTGTGTAGTATGGAATACTGATGTAGTCTGGACAAACACTGGCAGACCACAAAAGGCACAGGTATTAAGTACTGAGAAACCGCTGATGTCCCCGCACAAGCCAGCATAAGGGGAATGCCCCACATACATCTGTGAGTCAGCTGCAAGTAGCTTCCATAGCACACATGCACTCACCTCACCCCAACATCAGCCACAGGTACCTCACAGGTCGTATCCTTGCTGTTGGGGATGAGTACAATATGACCCTCACTTCTGTATGGGAATATCCACAAAATGCAGCATGCTGAAGAGGTGTCCCATGCAAGTGTGTCCCTAGCTGGAAGCAGCATCCTGACAGCATCCACACCAATGGATTAATAAGGACAGCCTGGGACTGTAGGAGTGACAGAATGCACTGGCCTGCTACAGATGGCCTGCATCACTACCAGTGCCTTACAGTCCTCTGTCAAAGGCCTGTGTCTTGTCCATACTGCCACCGTATGTTATCTCATGGGCTCCCAAATAACGACATAACACAGAACACAAATGCAAGGACATGTTGACAAATCCCAGTAGCATGTCCATGTCCTACTGCATGAACTGTGAACCAACCCCTAAATACTGCTGGGATGAAGTGCTAACTGTAGGGATACTTATCAGATATAATTTGCATAATGTTAGGAAGAGGATATAATGTGGAGGTAGAAGCATGGACACCATGGAGTGTGTGAAGTCTGAAACTCTGATGTGTGCACATACAATCATCCCTGCAAACACAGGAATGGGTGGCTACAAACCTGCTCGTAAACCACAATGTGAAGGGGTAATGACCAGAAATATGAGCCCTGCAGCTGGGTAACCTGTGTGGATCTGTACAGCTGTGAGGTATGGCCACAGCAGGATATGGCCATTCTGTCACGTCAGTAGATGTACAAGCATGGGATCCTCTGCCACCACAGTACCACCACAGTACTACCACCACAGTACCAAGGTGCTGGACCATTTACACAGACCCATCAGCAAGTGTCTGGAGCTCCTCCTCCAGAATAGCAAGATTATGCAAAAATATGTAGGCTGCAGACCACAATACGGGATGCAGTTGCATTCATCTTGTATTCCCCAGGAAATTACTGCAAGAAAATATGTATACCTGTCAGTAGTTGATGACATAAAACATCACAGTGTAAAATAGTACATATGACTGCATATCTCTGCTAACACCAAAACCATGTATTAGAAGCAGCACAAACACAATTATTTACAGTATCCCACTATACTTTGCCCATTGTGACCTCATATTGTCAACCTATCTACAGATATCCTGCAGAAACAGGTTGCTATCTGTAGGTGTAGAATACAAATGCCTGCACCGGAAAACAACCTACCTGGGACGGATTCACACATTCAGTACAGAAGGTCATACTGGGCATGCTCCCACACTTAGAGAAATGAAGCCCATGTCTGGCAACAACAGTGTACTATACATATCTGTCAGTCGCAGATGTCTGTGCACACACTCCACATTGCACACCAGTCATGCTTTGCACACACATCATATAGGAATACACACATATATCCAAGGACAACACACTATAATAGGTCAAACATGCACATACATAGATGTGGGGAAGAGAGTGACGGACAGTGACAAAGAGCTTCCCATCATAAGGCCTGTCCCACCCAGCACACATCCACTTGGCCAATATCACATAATGTGCAAATGTCTATCACTGTAGACATTTGCTTATGGTAGCTCTCAGCACTATAGTGTCTATGGTTCTTGTGATAACTGTGTAATATGACAACACAAGTTATTATTCATCTAGAAGTCGTATACACAGTCCTGTCAAATGTAAAGCTGTGTATGACTGAGTGTTGTGTGTGCTTCCAGAGGAATGGTTTATGGCCCATTCACACACTGCACTCCCCATTGCCCTACTTTAGCTAGCCTGCTGATGTCATTCACCTTGAAATACACCTTTGGAGAAGAGCTAGCCCTATAAGCTCCCTGTTGCATGCTATAACTGTGTAATGCTATAGTGTGATGTGCTAGTTAGGTAGGAGTTCTAATCCCAGACATAACAACTGTGAAACTCTGTGTGTGTTTGTGTGTGCAGGGATCAATGCTTTTGAGGCCATTCACAGTCACCACACGTTCCATTGCCCTACTTTGGCAAGCTTGCTGATGTCACCGACCTTGAAATACACCTTTGGAGAAGGGTTAGCCCTATAAGCTCCGTGGTGCGTGCTATAACTGCATAATGCTAGAGTGTGATTTACTAGGTAGGAGTTCTAATCCCAGACATGGCAACTGTGAGTCTGTGTGTAGGGATCAATGATATTGAGGCCATTCAGAGTTACTCACTACACTTTCCAGTACCCTAATTTGGCAAGCCTGCTGATGTCATTCACCTTGAAATACAGCTTTGGAGAAGGGTTAGCCCTATATGCTCCATGGAGCATGCTATAACTGTGTAATGCTATAGTGTGATGTACTATTTACGTAGGAGTTCTAATCCCAGTCATGGCAACTGTGAAACTCTGTGTGTATGTATTTGTTTGTCTGTGTAGGGATAAATGCTTTTGAGGCCATTCACAGTCACTACTCTTTCCATTGCCCTACTTTAGCAAGCCTGCTGATGTCATTCACCTTGAAATACACCTTTGGAGTAGGGCTAGCCCTATAAGCTCTGTTTTGCTTGTGATACACGCGGTACATTGTAGTAGCAGTACATAGGTAGGGGTTTGAATCTCAGTACTGACAAGTGTGTGTGTGTGTGTGTGTGTGTGTGTGTGTGTGTGTGTGTGTGTGTGTGTGTGTCATCAGTATCCTTTGTGGAGGTAGCTGTGATTGTGTAATAACAGGACTCATTGTGGGGCATGTTTTGCAAAATTTTTGTAATGAGGACCTACTGTATGTCACAATGTCCACATTACAAGGACAACAGATGTCAGACAGCAGAGAGGCTGGTGTAGACAATCCATACCCATACATGTGACATTACGGATCAGTGAACAATATAGGCAACCCTTGTATTACCCAGAGAACACTCTCCACCCATGTCTCATACACAAACACACTTGGCTAGGCAACAACCACTATATTGGTAGTTCCCTGCATATTGCCCACAGAAAGTAACCATGGTGTGATTACAGTGGACTACAGAGGACATGGCACTCTGTTCCATCCCTACAATAGGCAAATAATTGCTTACAGTGGTCCTTTGCTATGTTCCCTACTGGATACCGGCAACAACTGTAGAGTCTGCAAATGTAAACCACAAAGGGAATACCATGTTTTATACACATGCCCTGTATGGATAGATGCCGCTAACACCAGTGAATACTTGTAGCATGCTGTCAATGTAGGTGCAAGCACAACCTCAGTTCCATAGCCGGTTCTCACCACATGAGGTCAGGAATGCCACATCAGATAACAATCTGTCCACACAACATGCCCCAGAGACGCCAGGTACACTTCCATATGTCACAGAACATGCATGTGGGACATGCACACAACCCAGATACTGTCCATGTTATGGAATATAAAACACATACATGGCAAGCATTGCACAGCACTGGCCACCCACAATAGTAAACAAGATGAGTGGATGGTGAATACAGTACCCACCTGTGTGGGCCAATCCAGGGACTACACCCCTGAGCCACACTGGAGACCATTGTCATGTGGCCTAATGCCAAGGTATACCCTTTGCCTAGCCTTGTACAGCCTTCTGGCACAGTCAGCTACTACACACCTTTGAAGCAATGAACCCATGCATGTCAGTACTGGCAAATGTGTGTGTCTGTGTGTGTTTGTGTGTGTGTGTGTGTGTGTGTGTGTGTGTGTGTGTGTGTGTGTGTCTGTATGTGTATGTAGATTAATGATTTTGAAGCCATTCACACTGACTACACCTCCCATTGCCCTACTGTAGCATGCCTTCTGATGTCTGTCACTTTGATATACCCTTTGGCCATATATCAGCCTGATAATCTCTGTGGCGCATGTGATACCTACGTAATACTGTAGTGTAGCAAACTATTTAGTTAGGAGTTATACTCCTGATTCTGCCAACTGTGATAATGTGTGTGAGTCCCTGAGAGAGTGTGGTTGTGTCTTCCTTGACACCTGCTTTTGTGGATAGCCACATGTACTACACTTACCTTATTCCTCCTTCATCAGTGTTGCTGAGGTCACCTTCAAAGGTACCTTTGGACACCTCTCCAACATGTAAGCTCCATGGCGTGTGCAATAACTGCATAACAATATAATAGCAATACATAGTCAGGCAGGGGAGGGGTTTGAAACCCAGTACTGATAAGTGTGTGACACAAACATGCTTAGCTCTTACTGTTCTACCCCTCTTCCTTTCTTACTTTGTCTGTGTTTGTCTCTCTCGCTCCCTCTCTGGTGGATATGGAAAAGTACACTTGCTTTGCTTAGGCAGCAGCTTGTGTTTTGTAAGTGATGCTCACGATCAGCTGATGGCCTGTGCACAATTGCAGTCCCCCACTAGCTGGATTGCATGTGGAACAGCTGTGGTATCATTCCTATAGCCAATTGCATGGAAGCACATTCCTATAACTAAGAACACCATGTGGGTGTTGGCCTTTTTCATTCACTGTGAGCATGACTTAATGTGGGTGTTTGACAAACAGCATCACAGAAGGTAGTTAGAAATACCTCTTACAACATACACTGCGGAGACGGACCAAAAAACAGGAGGGGGATGTTCCAGACGTGGGCAGAATGTAAGTATTGCTCTACTACATTTGAAGGAATGTTGGTTTAACAGGGTTTGTGTGGATATGGCTGGTGTACATGATTTAATATCTGTCATGACAGTGTCATGTGGTTGGGAAACTCCCACCTGTAGGGCTATCTGCAGACTGACCAGTGTTCAGAGTCTTACATGTGTTGTGTTACTCACACATTTCCTATCCTTAGAAATGCAGTAGCATACTCTGAGGATTGCAGTCAGTATATGTTGACAGCCATGTGAGTTACTGGCTTCATATCCCTCAGTAGACATATGTCACAACAAACCCTATTATATCAGTAAATGTATGGGTTTATCACACCAACATGTCAATACTGGCCCTGTGTTAGTGCCATCAGCCACAACTCTGTCAACCTTTGTACATATGTCATACAGTAAGAGGTGCATAAGTTCAGTACATCATTAACAAGCCAGTGAGATACCAGACTGCTAGACATGTTTTGTATAGTAGGCCTTATATCTGAAGACATAACCTGGATATTCTGTTGTAGTGTGTAAGGTCTGTGTACTTATGGTGATTGGCGACAGAGTGTGTAATGTGAATATGTACCTTGGTCTGTGTACAGACTGTGGTAGACGTCATTGTTCTTGGTCCTGTGCTCTGTGATGTTGCATGCTGCTGCAGTGTATGGTACCCTGTCGGTGTACATGTATGTAGGGCCAGACCGACACATATCCCATACCACAGTCAGGCATTGGAATATACTATGTACTGGCCCAGTATATGTAGGGTTGGTGTGTGAGTGGCACATATGAGGATGGTGTTGTTCACACAGTCCATATACTGTAATATTAAGTACGCTTACCATATGTGACTATGGTATGTTCAGATTGGTTGTGGGTATGCACTTTCTCACAGCTGCCTGTTACTGCATGCTATTACATGCCTGTAGAGCCTGCTATATTTGCAGGTACATGTGTATTCCCCATTAAAAAATGTAGGCCAGTGTTGTGGCAGTCTGCCTGTAGTTTGCACAGTGCTTTGTGACATGCCTAGCAGCTCAGTGTATTTACCCAGTGTGATGTTCTGTCCAGATATCTGTCACATGTACTGTTGCAGGGCCACTATAACTGTTGTGTATTTCTGACAAAGCAGTGGGATGCTGTACAGATGTATGTCACTAACTAGTGGGTAGTATGTGGGCTTGTGACCTCTGCTCCTCCGGTTATTATGTGTAAGGACAGACAGGTGTGTGTGAATGCATAAACTGTGTGAGCTTATCTATGCCAGTATTTTCATGATATCCCCATTTACATGGCTATAAACATCCACTTTGCCAGGCTTGGTCCATACTTCTTGCACTAAGGCATGCTGTTTATACCTCTGGACTGACCAGTGTGTGTCAGACTGTCCACATTTATTGGTCATATTTCTGCTGTATTCCACAGGATCATTACTGTGATTTGTGCGGTACTGTACTATGATGATCTTATGATGTCTGTCAGTAACTGATGGCTTACATGTCAGTATCAGAAGTGACTTCCCACACAACATGTCTGTTAAGACAACCCCTGTTACAGTAGCAAAATTCTACATGTATACCTGCAATACTTACATGACATCCCCATGCACTAAGAGGTTGTGACTATTGGTATATATATGTATACATATATATATATATATATATATATATATATATATACACACACACACACACATGTATATGTTCATATGTATATATATATATATATATATATATATATATATATAGAGAGAGAGAGAGAGATATGGATTCACTTTATATCCTCGAAATGCTGAAATGTCGAAATTCAGTATTTCCAAGCTATAAAGTTGAATTTTTGAAACCTAGAAAACTCAGAAGCACGAAATTCAAAATCTCGCACATCGGAGATTTTGAATTTCACGCTACTACTGCACATACACACACACACACACACACACACCATCCTCCCCAAACACAAGCTCTCTATTCTAACTCTGAGGTCACACTACACACAAACACACACACCACCACACCAGCTACATTCTGCTCGCACACACACATCACAGCAACAAGACACACTAACACACACCACAGCTCCTACCCAAAACCCTTAACACACACACACACACACACACACACACACTTACCTGAGTCTGTAACCACAGCGGAACCTCAGAAGCGCGAACTTCAAAACCTCCGGTATTTGAGATTTTGAAATTTGTGCTTCTGAGCTTTTGCTCTTTTCAGGATTCCACTTTGTGGCTCGAAATACTGAATTTCATCATTTCAGTATTTCGAACTTCTAAAATGAATCTATATATATATATATATATATATATATATATATATATATATATATATATATATATAAATATTATATACATGCATGTATACATATATACCGTATTTCCCTGAAAATAAGACCGGGTCTTATACTGTTTCCCCTGCCGAAATACGCATTAGGGCTTATTATCAGGGGATGCCTTATTTACCCCCCACCATACAACAATCTACATTTATTCATGTACAAAAATCAACATTTATTCATGTACACAAATTGACATTTATTTGGTACTTTTCTGTTATTGGACAACAGTTCTAAGTAACGCATTAACAGTTGTGTGAGAATTCTTCATAAACAGTGCAACAAACATTTCAACTTCAGAATATATACACCTTGGCTTTCGCAGTGTGATATCTCATGCTTAACAGAAAGTGCAAAAAAAGTCTCAATACATGTGTATTCGAGGAGGGGAATAAAACTGAAGGCAGAAGCAATCCATTCTGTTGCCCCAATAATGGAAAAGTTATTCAAATGCAGTCATGTCATCTTCTTCTGGAACATTGTCATAAGTCTCCAACCTCTGAATTCTGACCTGAATTTCTTGCGACTCCATTCCCTGTAGAACCATTGGCCCCAATCTGTCATGCCTAGGAATAGAGCTCTCCTTAAATGAGCACTGCTTGTCCAAGTAGCCTACTCGTAGTGCACTGGCAACACAGCTGTCAGTGATTTTATCCCATGAAATTTTCACCCACGTCACAACCTCTTGCAGGCTAGGCTTCACAAAGTTTCCATGCTGATTTCACTCCATTCTGTTTTCAGTGTAGTCGCTGAGTTCCATGCACAAATGGTCCTTCAATGGCTTGTTTATTGCAATATCAAAAAGAATCTGGAGATAGGCAGTCATTCCTGTGGGAATCATTATTTGAGCTATTCTTCGTGCAAGGAATTTCTTCATTACTTTAGCACGGTGAGTGCTGGCTGAATCCCAGACTAGCAGAACAACTGACAGCATTACATCGACCCACTTCCTTATAACTGCTTGTGTGCACTAGGCTTTTTCGGTTTCAGGAATGTAAATGCCTGAAACACATTCAATCTTTCTTGCCCTTACTAATGATTAAAGGTGGGGTTTTCTTTCCATCTAGATGAATTGCCAAAATACAGGTAACACGTGCACTCTTGTAACCAGTGGAGGGAATGTAGATTGATGAGGCACCACTCTGATCAATTGTTGTTGGAGATCCTTGGCCCATAAACACAGCAGTTTCATCCATAGCGATCATGTTGGAGAGTTGGTATTTAGAAAAGTCAATGCCATCAACAAAAGACTTGAACGTGCATGTTTAATAACTTCAGTATCTTCCAGCTTGAACAGTGTTGTTGATCTTCTTAGAGACAGTTCATATCGCTGAAGAAAGCCATCCAGCCAATGTTGTAATGCTTTGAATTCTTCTGGGATATTTCTAACTGTGGTGCCATTGAAATGGCAAATGCTTAAATATCAGCCCTGCACACAACCAAAGCCTTTGCTCTCCTGTTAGCAATCCATTCACAGATGATGTCTTCCAGCTCAGGAAATAATGGTTGCCAACCTGATCCACATTTGCACTTCTTAGCATTTCCCTTGTCAGCCTGTTGACTGAGATTATCATACGCTGCACGCCATTTTCGGACCATTTGGAGATCTTACTTCTTCTCTTTGCAGAAAGCCATCAGATTCTTTCCCTGGGAGTCCTCCATGATTCCTTTCTTGTACTCAACAGAATAGCTCTTTCCTTTTGCAGTTATTTTGTCTGGGGGGGTTAATTGAAGACTTATGAGACCTGAGTGGCAACACAAAACAGCACCGGTTAAGAAGAGAAGACACAACCACAGCCATTCGTTATCAAGGACGCGCATTTTACGCGCGTTGTCTGTACTTTGACCTTTCAAAGGACACCTGCCAGTGTTTATGGGTCAAGGATCTCAACCGTCAAGAGTGAGTGATGATTAGGGTTAAAGTAAAAGAAACGAATCCTAGGACTTTCTGCAAAGGGAAGACATTGGGTGTCCGAATGGTCCGAAAATGGCGAGCAGAGTACAATAACCTCAGTCAGTTTGTGTCAATAATATTATTTTATAATTCAACACGTCCATCATGTGTTGACTGTTTTAACTGGGGTTTATTTTTGGGGTAGGGCTTATATCATGACCACCCTGGAAAACCATGCTAGGCCTTATTCTATGGTTAGGTCTTATTTACAAAGAAATATGGTATATATATATATATATATATATATATATATATATATATATATATAGAGAGAGAGAGAGAGAGATACACAGATAGATCTATATATGTCCGTGTATATATCGCAATATACAGATGTATAGCAATACATATATTTAAATATATATGTGTATGTAGATGTGTACATATATCTACATATGTATATGTATATATCCATATCCTTGTTATGTGTACGCATGACTGCTGTATATACCTTCCCAGATGTATCACACTGTATTTATCTGATGTTGTGTCATTCGGCTTTTCCCGGTTAGGGGTCGCCACAGCGGAACTCCGGTCTGCTAATGATTGGCAGTAGATTTTTACGTGCCAGGTTGCCAGCCCTGATGCACAACCTTCAATGAAGATACGCCCATTCACGCATGTCTCCACACAGAAGACGCTCTAGCTGAGAATCGAACAGGACAACGTCTTACTGTGAGGCGACAATGCTACAGCAGCACCACCATCGTAGTCTCTCTTATCTGATATGTGTGTATATTTAGATACAACATACTTGATTCAACACTAATATCACTTACAAGTATTACACAATTGTAGAAGTCAAAGCAGTTGTGCATTCCTATTCAGTATGTGTACTGACAGATGTATTGGAAAAAAACATCAAATGTCATCACAACTGTGATGGCTTAGTGGTTAAGTGCTGTGACTATAGTGTACAGGGTCCTGGGTTCAAGACCTCCAAGGGTTGTTTATTCTGTTGCTAGGCAGAGCAAGGGCTGTTGGATACAGAGTGGCTAAGGCAGTTATGAGCAGCTTGATCATATTCCAGTCTGATAAAATAGCAGGGTAATGAAATTTTTACATGTACATAACATGTGTCTGTGTGCTGTCATTACAGTAGCAAGGGGTTTGAGTCTGCTGTCTGGCACACCTGAGTATATATGGCTTGTACAACACTCTTTTCCATTTGAATCTGTTACATACATGGGTAGTATCCCAGGTTATATGCAGTCACACTGGCATGTAGTGTATCATTACGGTGTTCATCGTGTTACCCTGCTGCAGTCATCACACTTGGTTATCCTGTCGTCAGGCGGTCCTGCAGTCGGCCGGAATTCCAAAGTCTTGGTCCGGCGTCGGTTGCTGTCGCTTCTTCCCTGACGTCAGTGCGCCAGGGATATATATAATGCATCCGATGCCATTTTCTTCAGTCTTTCTTGCCACGCGGTGCCCAAAGCAGAAGCAGTTCGCAAGTGCTGGTCGGCCGACTCCTGAGATTTTCGAAGTTGAATTTCAGATCCGAAGTCTTCAATAAAGCTAAGTACCCCATTGGGGAAACTTTTCTTGCCTCAGACCGATATCAGAAAAAGTTAACAATTGCATTTCTTGGGGGAAGCAAATACCTCATAAGGATTTTCATTCTTACTGCATACCTTGCCTAGGCCCAGACCATGACATCACTAGTTGTCGTTTTTGTGTTAGGTTTAATAAGCATACTATTAAAAGATGCTTTGATTTTGCATGACACTACTTTGGTAGAAAATTTAACTACACTATGCCGTCGGAGCAACCGACTACCGGCATGCACAAAAAATGCAAGGATAAGGACAGGCAGCCTAGACCCAAGCCAGACTCCGAAGCCTCGGCTGGTCCGGTCTCCGGTTCACCGGTCTTCAGTGAGACTCCGATGCAGCCCCTGACTACTGCAGATCTGGCACCCGAGACCGCTTCGGAGCTTTTGGTGGAGAGTACTAGGCCGACGCAGCCATTTTGTTTAGCCCCTACCGATGGCACTGCTGATAAAGATGGTACTGCAGAAACACCTTCGGTTTCTGAAGGTGTCTTCAGACCGACAACGCTCAACATAAAAACATATCCTAAGACTAAGACTCCTATTAAACCTAAAAAGACTGCACTTCAGTCTCCAGTTCAAGGTCCCATGCCTAAGAAACAGATGCTCAAAATGGCTGAAGATTTGATCTCTTTAATCAGGGGTTCCCAACTCCCACCTGACAAAAGGCCTAGACAAGAGGAAGATTATGCCTCCTCTGAACAAGTGTCTATTTCCTCAGGCTCCTCTGAGGACCAAGATTACTCCTTCTCCCCTTATGAAGATTCTGATGCTGAGGATTCTGTTCCCTCAGCTTCTCCTCCTGAAGACTACTCCTTTGGGGAAACTTTACACACTATGAGGGAACATTTTCACTGGGAAGGTCAGGACTACTCTGACTCAAAGAAAAGGCTCAGAGAGTTTCTTTTACTCCCCCAGCAGAGACCACTTGCCATCCCCCCAGTTTTAGACATTGTGGATGATGTTTACTTAGAATCCAGTTTGAACCCAGATTCTCTGCCTCCTGCTCCAGCCAAACCTGACAGATACTATAGAGTGCCTGATTCACACAAATTACTTTATAAAAGCCCTGTTGCTGATCCAGAGACCATCTCCCAGGGTCCCAAAGGAGCTAAGGCTTCTATGGCAAAAAATCCTGTACCCTCTGAAAGGGACTCCAGAGCACTAGACAGGTGGGGGAAAAAGGTTTACACCTCAGCCACTCTAGCTATGGGGGCACTAAATTGCCAATTTCACATGCTAAAATATCAGCAATTTCTAATGTCTCAGTTAAAACAAAAAATGAGCACACTCCCTCAACAGTCTGAATTGAAAGAAATGCAACTGAACAGGTGGGCAAACATACCTTACAATGTGGGTTTGATTCTTTGGAGGCTTCCTGCAGCGCAGCTGTCACTGGGTCAGTTATACGTAGGCATGCTTGGTTAAAGGAACAAACTCTGCCTGATCATGTTAAAGCAAAGCTTCTAGATGCTCTCTTACAACAGGATGTTCTTTTTGGAGTTAAAGCAGAAGAAGTCTTAAAGAAAATGGAGGATAAGGCAAAATCTATGCAGACAGTCAAAGATTTTCTACAGGTACAGCCCCCTCGCTTCAGCAGAAATTGGCCAACAAAAAATTGGTCCTTTCCAGCTACTGACAGACCACAGAGGAGTAAATACAGACGTCCAAGCGGCAGAGGACAACCACAAGCCCAGTACAAACCTCAACAATGGGGCACTGCAACACAGAAGGGAGGAGAAGACAGGTCCCAGACTACCAGAAGGCAAACTCAATGACTTGCACCTCATCTGGCCAAGCAACACTCTCTTGACAGCCCCCTTGGGAGGAAAACTCACACTTTTTTCAGACAACTGGCACATTGTCACAAAGGACAAATGGGTCCTAGACATAATTTCACGGGGATACAGATTCCATTTTCACACCTTGCCAATGAAAAGAGGAATGCCAAACCTGCCACAAAAGCAATGGGCAGAGGCACAAAAGCAAATTACAGCTCTCATGGACATGAGAGCCATTCAACTGGTACCTACTCAAGAGCAAGGCCAAGGATTTTACTCAAGACTCTTTCTAGTTCCCAGAAAGGACAATGCCTGGAGACCAATTCTGGACCTTTCAATTCTAAACACCATCTTACAAGTACCCAAATTCAAGATGCTAACACTACAGCAGCTTCTTCCCATGTTGGGCAAGAAAGCATGGCTAGTAACGTTGGACCTCAAGGAGGCATACCTGCATGTCCCTATCAGACAGAGTTGCAGAAGATACTTCCATTTCATTGCAGGTTCAACCCATTACCAATTCTCTGCACTGCCCTTTGGCTTATCTACTGCGCCCAGGGTCTTCACAAAATGCCTGGCACCAGTAATTGCATACCGCAGACAAAGAGGAATTCAAGTATACCCATACCTGGATGACTGCCTCATCCAAGCAGAAAGCAAGGACATCCTCTTACAACATCTGGCTTTTGTAAAACATCTTCAACAGGAGTTTCTATGGTGGTCACAGGCATGTCACCTCAACAAGGGTAAGCCTTTCACCTTGCCCCCAGCCAGGCAAACTATGACAACAGATGCATCGGACTATGCCTGGGGGGCACACATTGCAGGACAGTGTGTTCAAGGCATATGGACTGCAGATCAAAGGAATCTGCACATCAATCAAAAAGAGATGCTAGCTGTACAGAATGCTCTGACAGCCTTCAAGAATCTATTACATCCAGGACAACTTACAATAAGGACGGACAACACCACAGTAATATGGTACATAAACAAACAAGGGGGTACACACTTCTACCCTCTATGCAGGCAAGCAGTGACCTTGTGGAATACGGCTCTGGCTTACCAAGTTCAGTTACAAGCTCAATTCCTGCAAGGAAAAAAGAACACATTGGCAGATGACCTCAGCAGAAACATCATGGATCCCCACGAGTGGAAACTGGATCCACAAGTATTTGCAATGATAACTCAAAAATGGGGCCTTCCAGACATAGACCTGTTTGCCAGTCCTCAAAACTATCAACTAACAAAGTTTTGTACAAGGACACTGCACCATCAAGCTTGGAAAGTGGACGCACTCTCATTCAGTTGGAAAAACCTGACAGTATATGCCTTCCCTCCATTGCCTCTCCTCACAAAGGTGCTTCTGAAAGTCAGAAAGGAGAGACCACGACTGATACTCATAGCCCCAGACTGGCCACGCCAGCACTGGTACCCACTATTGAGGAATATGACCCAGGGCCCACCTTAGATTTTACCACAAATTGCCCATTTGCTCACACAGCAAAACAATCAGATTCTTCACAGCCAGCTCAAAACCTTAAATCTGGCTGCATGGCAAATCACCTAAGCATCCAGCCAGCTCCTCTTTCCCAAGCAGTTATGGATGTTATTCTGGAAGCTAGGAGGCCCAGCACCAGGAAGGCCTTTTCGGATAAATGGAAAAGGTTTTGCGCCTGGAACCAAGCTAAAGGTCAAAACACACTTCAGCCTCATATGCCTCAGATTCTACAGTATTTAACTGAGATGTTGCACAAAGGACTTTCATTTTCTTCCATTAAAATCCATGCATCAGCTATTTTAGCCCACTACATCACGGATCCACCCTTATTTTCGCATCCACTTCTAAGGCAGTTTCTCAGAGGGGCAAAAAACATTAGGCCCCCCAGGAGAGCACCCACACCAACATGGGACCTCAATTTTGTTCTGGAAAAACTTACGCTACCTCCCTTTGAACCAGCTTTCTCTGCAGATCTACAGTTTCTATCATGGAAAACTGCCCTGCTGCTAGCAATAACTTCAACTAGAAGAGTCTCAGAGCTGCAGGCACTAATGGCAGTGGAACCTTTCCTCATTTTCCATCAAGACAGAGTTTCTCTACGAACTAATCCTTCCTTCATGCCTAAGGTGGTTTCCAGTGTGGCTTTAAATCAAACCATCCACTTACCCACCTTCTTCCCAAATCCACAGAACAAAGGAGAAAAGACTCCTGCGTTCCTTGGAAATTCACAGGCAACTTCGTTACTACTTGGATAAAACTAAGGCTTTCAGAAAATCTGACCAGCTCTTTGTATCCTATGCTACAGCTTCACAAAGGAAGGCTATATCGAAACAAACCATTTTCAAATGGATAGGACATTGCATTCATTTTTGCTATACCCATCATGGAAAACCAGTTCCTGCTACCATTAGGCCCCACTCTACCAGGGCAACAGCTACATTTACAGCCTTCCTCAGGGGGGTTCCAACCAAGGAGATTTTGAAGCTGCAACTTGGAGTTCAGTACACACCTTTACCAAACACTATCACTTATCTCTTTACTGTAAGACTAGAGCTGGCTTTGCCACTGCAGTTTTGCAGGGCCTTCTAGCCTTCTCTAACCCTTTATAACTCCTCCACCCATCCTTAGCTTTGGGATTCTACCCAAGTATGATGACTGCAGCAGGGTAACATGATGAACATAGTACAGTTTTTGTACCTACCATAAACGTAGATGTTCGAATTACACCCTGCTGCAGTCCAGGTTACCCTCCCTCCATCCCCTCTGATCTAACTGGCTAAATCTCTACAATACCTTCCTGATGTATTTGCTTATAGCTGGAGGGATTTTGTGTTTGTGCAAAAATTACTTAATTTGTTACTAATTACTGACCACCTTTTCAGGGGCATCTGACATCTGGGGCAAGAAAAACTGAAGAAAATGGCGTTGGATGCATTATATATACCCCTGGTGCACTGACGTCAGGGAAGAAGCGACAGCAACTGACGCCGGACCAAGACTTTGGAATTCCGGCCAACTGCGAGACTGCCTGACGACAGGATAACCAAGTGTGATGACTGCAGCAGGGTGTACACTCGAACATCTACATTTATGGTAGGTACAAAACTGTACTTTACTACTGTTGACAGTGCTTTCACAAGCAAGAGTAGATTGCAGATTGTAGTACTGGAACCAAACACCCCTGCATGCAAAGATGGACTTTGTGAGCTGTGTGTCATGAAATATTTCCTACTGGATATTAATCTGACATGTGGATCTTAACTGTAGACTACTGTGTGTATAGGACATGTCATTTAGGGCTGCTGTCATGTAGTAATGGCATACCTATCAGTGTCAGACGTCTATCTGTCAACACAGTCATGCTACTGCATAACCAGTTGGCTAGCTGATGTCTGTCTGTCCTCTGTACAGATGCCGGGACTCCATCTTGGCTACTTACAGGCAATCTATGCTTGAGTGACACTGACATGTCTACCCAGCTGTGTTATGAATGCCACAGCTAGGAATCCACACCCTGTATGCATCACATGCCATGGATACCTCAACTACACTACCACAGTGAACAGAACATGCTTGGGTACAGGTCTCCAAGACGGACACTGACCATGTTATGTAATACATGTTGCATACATGTCAACTGGAGTACCTCACTGGCCCTTTGCAGAAGGCAACCAGATGATTGGATGTTGCTTGTAACTCTCACCCTGAGGATGACTCCCATGGCATCTGTTGATAGATGGCCTGCTGGCAAATGGCAGGTGCCATGATACTACTGTACACACATCCTCTTTTCTTCCCATCTCTCCATGGACAATATACTGGTACACACCTATGAACACCTGCATCTATGGAACCCAGTACTGACCAATGTGTACATGTGCATTACTGAGAATAACGGTGTCTGTGTGTTTGTAGACTTGTAGTTGATAATACCCTGAGGCCCTTCACACCCACTGCACCCCCATTGCCATATGGCTGCTGCTGTAATGGACATCATATGTACCTTGTTACACTCTTCACCCTGTGGGCTACCTGGAGTTGCTGTACCAGCACAACACTATTGTACAAATGGGTTGATAGGTATGGGTTACCCTCTGAGTTCTGGTGAGTGTGTGTATGTGTACAAGTGTGTATATTTGCAGGTTACAGCATTCTGAGGCCACATTCTTGTAATACAGTACACCTTGCCACACAGTATTAGGGGTAGTGATGTTGCTGACCGTAGGAGAGCCATGACAATGCATCACCCCACTCTCCCTGTGGCATGTGCAGTAGATGCATATCCCTGTAGAAGCACTCTTGAGATAGACAATAGGTTGTATTGCAGTCCTTGTCAATGTGTGATTGTGGGTATGTCAGAATATTATCATGGGTTTCAGTGAGCACAATATCCAATGTGGGGTGTGGGTGCTGGGAATACTGCCTTTACACCATGGTACCCCCAGTACATGTCCCATGTTCCACTGTAATGGGACCACTGTCACCATCGACCATACAGGTAACTGATAACACTATCCAGCCCAGTGATGCATGTGCTGTGTGCAACTTATCTGTAACAGAATGGACACACTGACAAGGTAGTTATGACTGATAAGCCCAGGTTTCTCAGATGCGTGTATGACTGTTATGTGTTTTTCAATGTGTATATGACAGTATGTCATACTATGTATTGTTCATAAACAACCAGTATATCCCCCATTACCCTACTGTACAGGGCCTGGTGATGTTCTTCACTTAACATGTAACCTGGAACACACCTCATCCTTAAAGTGTGTGGTGTGTGCACTTGGGCCACACACATCAGTAGCACTACATACCTAGGTTGGGGTTCTAGTTTCAGTGTTTCCAAGTAAGAATGTGTGTGTATGTGAAGGGATCTGCTTCAGTTTGCAGAATATACATGTCCCAGGAGGTCATCTGTCCGAGAACTGCCTGGCAACAGGTATCCTGTGGAAATTAATTCCATCACAACTGTACAGCGATACTGGGGTTGGTATATATAGCTGGATGTGGATCTTATAGACACAGCCACCATCATTGCAGTTATTGTTGAGTGTATCCACCTAGTTGGCTGTAATACTGTACAGTTCATGTTAACAGGATAAGTAGTTGTCAGTCACACTGTCTGCAGTTCTGTACCACCTCACACCCTCCAAAGGGTAGGGCTGTGCCACCCACACCAGCACACCTGTGTTTACTGAGTTGAGGATTGCACTACATTGGGGAATGGGACATATACCCTGCCAGTACCATCGTCAATGACATTAAACTAGCAGACTGCTTATTTCCCAATGTGTTGTTGTGCTTATTGTGTCTTGGTGGAATTACATAGGCTAAAATGGGTTCCTTGCAAAAGTACATACATCCGTGTGCACAGTATTCTCTGTGTATTGTTTCAACACCAAAGCCTCTGTGCATGTTATACACAAACATGTGGTGTGTACCACCCAGTACACTTACCATTGTCCACTGTAGAAAAGCTGCTGACATCAGCTGCCATGCACTCATATGTATACACCCCCAGACCTATCAGGCATGTAAGACATGCAGTAACTGTTATACAGACCTGTGACATGTGTTCAGCTGTACCAAGGATATTGCACAGTCAGGGTGCCACCACAGTGCCATACCCCTTGTAGGAAACAACAGCAGACTAACATCCTGCTGACACACAGACACACCTACAACACAAACTGAATACATTATGGAGACTACAATCAGTCAGTGTTAATAACAGGTATAATGTATCATGGCTGGACAGCTACACTTCCTGACATGTAAGCATTAAATGTTAGTGCTGAAAACATGTTACACAGCATTGCATTGATTAGTACACTGTACTATAGTCAACTTGTGCATCAGAAACATATTAGCCTGTCTCTGCATCGATGTTATGGATGACAGGGATGTGGCACAGGTATCATCATATACACAGGGTGTGTTTGTGGTTTGCCAGAGACCTAGGCTGAGCCATATGTTTGACATCATGTGTGTGTGTTAGGGGGTTTCATTATTAATTGGGCTGTTGCAATGTGGTGTGTGGAGGTATAAGGGTTGCCCTAGCTGTGTTGGTGATGTGTGTGTGTGTGTATGCATGTCCACAGTTCTGCCATGTGGCTGCCCTATACAGGGGTTTGTTGGACAGCTGCAGACCGTACATGGAAGAGTGTGGAGTTCACCATCTCCAGCCACAGACACTGCGCCTGCCAGGGGTTCCACAGGCACCACTAGGTACAAGCCACGATATGGTACTCTCCCCTGATGATGACATATGTTAACATAGGTCCCTCCTGGGACCAGCCAGGGCCATGTGCATGTGGCCTGCTGTGATGTGGTGTGGATAGTGCCTTACTGCCACTATGCGAGCGGCTCTGACTTCTTGCACGTCCACGTCAACCTCCAGATGTTGGTGTTGCTAGCCTATGTCCACTAGGCCATCGCACTGCTCCCACCATATACTCAAGCACAGACATTCCACGGTCAAGGATTCCCACCATTTCACCCAACCATCTATCCATGACCTCTGCAAAATAACGGTGGGCACCTGCAAGATCACAGATGTGAATAACAGCGGAATGAGTAGCCCTCTGCAGCCTCAGACCCTGTCTGGTATACTGTTCCATATGTGCCTGTGCCACCATGACAGCCTGAAACATGCATCTGGTGGCACCAGATGTGGCACTTCTGCCAAGGGCATGATGACCAGCAGTCCTCCTATGAGCACCCCTGTACATCTGCCTGTGTGGTACCCCGTCGGGCATCCAGTTATGACTGCTGTGTCCAGACAAACGTGCCATAGACACCACACTGTTCTGTCTCATGCCACCACCCACCAACTGTCCCTTATCTGTGGCCACTGGTGATGAGGTATGTATAGGCAATGTGACTGTGTGCGGGGATGGGGTGGATAACAGTGGGATGTCAAATGATGGTGCAGCTGCTTCAACCCTGACAACTTGACAACCCTGCCTCAACACACCTATCATCATTGTCAGTGTCTGTATGGACACTGACATCAGTTTGCATGCAGGAGGGACTCTGACCCACCTTGCCACCTGTGAGGGGAAAACAAGAAATGCACTTTAAGACCTGTATTTCATTGTGTAATGGTACACACACACACACACTTACAGGTGAGGTTGCACAAAGATATTACACACAGACCTCTCATTACCCATCTGTCAACATGCATGACATATGGCACTCAACAGTATGCAGTGCAGCTATAGTCAATCCCTGTTACCAACATTGTACATCTCTTTGATTTATGGGTTTTGTTAGGTGATGCCCCTTCCCCTGGAACACACTGCACCCATGTACACAGTATTCCTGTGCACCTGTTCAGCACCCTGGCATGTACTGTGCACCATACCTCACAGGTGTACACACCATTGCTGAATGTCTATATGTGTGTCAGTTATGTTTGCTCTGCTGCTCATAGCTCCTATGTGTTTGTCCAACACTTACCTGGGATGATATGTGGACAGATGTCATTAGTGAATGCCTGATGTCCGATTTACAGGTCTCATCATCAGCGGTGCATGTATGGCCAATAAAATACAATTACACTGACAACCTTCAAACCTTACTGTGGCTATGAGGAGTGTACACGCCCTTACTGACATGGCACCCTCTTCCCTGATATGCCATGGGGCCACGTTACTGCATATGTTAACATTGCACGAACCTGTATGTGACATATGACGTGCAATCAAATGTAGTATCAAACAAATGTGGTAGTTGTGCAGATGCTGATTGAGATGCATACAATTTATGGGCGCATACGTGTGCACTCCCGTAACATAATGGTTTGTTGCATCAACTGTTAAGTGTACTACAGCAGTCACTATTCCTGGAAGGGGTATACTACAATGGGCCATCTGCATTTGCCAGTATTTGGTCACTCTGCGCTACAAATGTCCCCCAACTCTGCATGATTGCAAGGTCAACTCATGTGCACAGCCCTTGGAGGTCACACAGTGCCATCACTATTGCTGTGGAGTCGGGGTTATGTCTGTCACAATTCATGGCCTTGACTGTGTGCATATACAGCCATTCTTAGCGAGCTTTGGATGTCTGCTTCATTTCACTGTTGTGTTCCAGGATGACACCCCCTCCCCATCCTCAGCCTTTTTTCAGATGCTTGAGAACTGTGGTCTACACATGTTTCATTTTACAGTGTCCCAAATTCAGAACACCACGTTAACCGGCCTAGTCCCTGCTAATGAATGGCAAACATACAGGTGTACACTGGTGCCATTAAGGTACAGATGGGGATGGTGGGTCTAAGGTGGGGTGAGGTGTTGCTTGTACAGCACATGTATCTTAATTGATACTGTCTGTAGGTTTCCAGCATGGTCTTGGTACACCATTACACATTGCAACACATGCCTTTGGGGGACTTTTGATGTTATGCATACCCTACCTTTAGAGAGCTCTGACTGATGTTTCCTTTGGGACAACTGTCCCATCTGATTACCCTAACCCATGGGCCACACTTATGCAGAATCCAGGTGATTGTCGACACAGGTACTGCACAGCCAGTACTTGCTAGACATTCCTGCAAATCTCTCAGTGTTGCGGCATGTTACTATGCAGCCTGCATGACCTGTTTGCAACGTGTTGTCATCTGTCTTGGATGGCCATCTGTTTATTTTCTACATTAATCTTGTCCCATTCGTCCTTGCCACATACATGACTGTCTGCAGTGTTTGCCATGGTATATGCAATGATGAGGTAAGGCTACATGTCCCACTCCTGCATGCTTCCTGTTGGGTATGGGATACATTCCATGGCTTCTAAGATGTTTGCAAGCCAAGGCTGCCTCTGTTGCAGGTAAGCGGGCACATTTGATGGACAAACGTCTTGGACAGCAGACCACTTCTTGGTGTGACATTGAGGACCTGTACTTGCTGGAAGGCCCATACTCATGAAGAGTGAATGCTGTCAGTACCTCAAAAGCTGCTTCCACAATATGTTATCTGGAGTGTATGCACACATATGCTTCCAGTGTTTGTTAAGGTATGTATTACCCATATTTGCTGTCCTAACATAGGATTCCATATTACACATTCATTGCTCATGTTAGGACCACATTACAGGTTGTAAGGGTTGTGGAATGTAGTATTGTGTTATGCCGTTGTGTAGATCTGTAACAGTTGCCATTGTAATAGTGGTATATACAGTGTTGTAGCACTGTACAAGGATGATGTTTCAGACATGTTCCTACTGTAGGCCATTTGTCTCACCATTATGTTCATCTCTGTGCACACATCTTGCAATGACAGGTTATTAGTTATATTGCAGGACTCTTACATACCCTTCAGATATGCCACCATGGTGACCACTGTGATGCAGTGCAGTTAGCAACAATAAGTGAACATATACAGCATGCATTATGGGTAGGTGTGTTAAATGTGTGCATGGCAAATACCATGGCCATAACATGGCCAGTGTATTGGCAAACCTGAACAAACAACACCACACTCAGCTACAGGCTGCTGCCCCAGAGGTATACCAGAGAGACTTACATAGTTGTGTGAGAGATGTGATGTCAGTAGCCACACCTGTAGCATTGGTACAGGGTGGGAGCAGCATTACAGTACATCAACAGTACAAACCCACAATACTACAGACTATGCACATTTGTTTATTACTACAACGCAGCAACAGACCATATATATTTTATCTCACATATGCATGATTAAACTCTACAGATGCAGATGGATATGCAACAGTGGTCTACTGATGTGCCCTGTGGCCTTACCTGCACGCTTCTCATCCATTGTGTGGGTAGCACCCACATCCACAATGCTCTCCTCAGGGTCTTGTGTTTGCAGGTGGGCAGGTGCCCTGAGGCTGGCAAGGAGCTCCTCAGCATGTGTCAGGGGGCTGGATTACATGGCCCCCCCTGTGGCTAACTTTTCCCTCCTAACCGCAGCAGCATGCTAATGGGCATAGCGGAGTAGGTCAGTGCACCCGATTTTGGACCTCCTCATAACTGCGGTTATGCAGGCCAACATCATTTACTCTGTGGATGAGCTCGTTCCACAGACCAGTCCTCTCCTGCAGATCATGGGCTGTATGTCCAAACAGGGTGTGATAGTGCTGCACCAGGTGGTGTATAATAACATCATTCTCCTGGGGGGAGTAGACCGGCAAGCATTCCCATGACATGGTGCCTGAAAGACATAAAGAGGAAAAAAGGTCTGAGGACCTCATACTGCAAGGATATAATAGTTGTTAATACACATCTCTGTCTTCCCCCCACCAACAATAATCTGAACACACAACTCAATGGGTATGTTTACAGCAAACCTACTGTTGGGACATATATTGTATTGTACAACAATTTGTGCAATGTGTTTCTAGTCATGTTCCATGTTGAAACACTGTCATTGGTGGCCTGTTGTGGACAATGTCACCTGCATGCCATTGTAAGGGCCACTATGGATGTTCTTCGTGTTTCACTGTTGCAGTCCTAACATATGGGTTATCCAGCTCTCGGTAGCCCTCAGTCGGCCTGAATACCAGAGTCCTCGGTATATGATGTCGGCTGCCGCCGATTGTAAAACTGATGTCAGAACATCCTGTATAAAGGGAGGCAGCTGCTGCCATTTCCTCAGTCTTTTTTGCTGTGGAGCCCGAAGCAGATGCAATTCACACTAGTGCCGGTCGGCCGTTTACCTTCTTTTTGCCTTCCAACTACCAAGTTGAAGACGCCTTCAGATAAGTACCCCATTGGGGATCCTCTTTTCTTGCTTTAACGAATGTCAGATAAAGTTAATAACTGTCTTGCCTGTGGAAAACAGATTCCGCACTGTGATTTTCATTCCTGTTGTATAACTTGTTTGGGCCTTGAGCACGATGTCCCTAACTGCAATCTCTGTGCTTCCTTTAACCTGCGTACCATACATCGTAGAGCTAAGATTTTGTATAAACATTTCGGAGTCTGGCCTAAGTTCGTCGGTATGGCGTCTTCTGGTCTCCTGACTTTGGATATACCTAGGAAATGCAAAGACAAGGACCGCGACAGGCCTAGGGTTAAATCTGCTGACAACATACCTGTGAAATTGGTCGTCAGCACAGTAGTAGACAGTGCGGCGCTTTCGCAGTCCCTGCAGTCCACAGATTTTCAGCCGCAGGCCTCTGCCGAGACCTTTACGGAGTCCTCCATGCTGCAGGCTGCTATTTTGTCTTCAGACTCTCTGCCTGTTGCCGCCTCAGATGAGTCTGGAGCCGCTATGCAGGCACCGGCTTCTGACGCCTCTTCTTTTTGACATGAGACCAGAACCAGACCGACTACCTTAGTTCAGACTTCTGCAGTTGCTAGGCCTCCCGAGTCCCTCCAGATTGCTAGCAAACCTGCCAGCCGCAAATCTACTCACAAGCAGGTGTCGGCCTCCCCTCCTGTGCCTCAGTCACAGTTGGTAAAGATGGCTGGTGATCTTCTTTCCCTGATTAGGGGCTCTCACCCCCCCCCTTCCAAAAGGGCTAGAGAAAGGTCTCCTGATGTTTTGTCTGTCTCAGATTCTGAGGTTTCCAGTATTTCTACTGGTGAAGAAGGAAATTCTCAACTTTTTTCTGGCTTTGAGGATTCTGATGCTGAGGACTCTATCCCTTTTGCCTTCCCTCCAGAAGATTTTTCCTTTGGGGATACTTTGAATACCCTTAGGGAGCACTTTAAATGGGAATGTCAGGATTTTCCTCAATCTAAAAAAAGAATCAGGGATTTTTTGGATTTGCCACAGCATAAGCCTCTGGCTGTACCTCCAGTTTTGGAAGTTGTGGATGATGTTTTCATGGAAAATTCTTTAACTCCCAGTTCTGTTCCTCCTGCCCCCAGAAAACCTGATAGGTATTATAGGGTTCCTGATTCTCATCAATTCCTTTTTAAAAACCCTACTGCTGATCCTGAAATTATTTCTCAAGGCCCCAAGGGTGTTAAGGCTACTATTGCTAAAAACCTTGTGCCTTCTGATAAGGAGTCTAGGGCCTTGGATAGGTGGGGTAAAAAAGTCTATACCTCTGCAACTCTTGCCATTAGATCTGTGAATTGCCTTTTTCACATGCTTAAGTATCAGCAGCATACTTTGGAGGCTGTTAAGGCTAAATTTGGGGGATATTCCTTCCATGTCTGAGAACACAGATTTACAAGACTTACTGGAGTATGCCACTTTAGTTAATAAGCATTCACTTCATTGTGGTTTTGACACTTTGCAGGCTTCCTGCAGAGCAGCAGCCACTGGTTCTGTTATTAGAAGGCATGCTTGGTTCATAGAGCAGCCTCTTCCTGAGCCTGTTAAATTAAATTGCTGGATGTTCCTTTGCACAAAGAGAATCTTTTTGGTAATAAGGCTGAGGAGGAACTGAAGAAGTTGGAGGATAAGGCAAAATCTATGCAAGCTGTAAAAGATTTCCTTCAGGTTCAGCCTCCTCGGTTCAGTAGGAATTATCCTTCCAAAAATTGTTCTTTCCCTGATCCTGGCAAGCAGGATCACTCTAAGCCTAGGGGTTTCAGATCTTCCAGAGGGCAGGCTTTTGCCCGTCAAAGGGCTAAACAATGGCATTCTGCTTCTGCTAAATTGGGGAATTATAAGCCAGCTTCCCAAAGCAAGCATTCTCAATGACTCTGGCCTTCTTGTGCCTACCTCTGCAGGCCCTGGGTTTCCTTTGGGGGGAAGGTTAGCCAGGTTCACAGAGGTATGGTCTACCATCACAGATGACAAATGGGTGCTTAGTATAGTAAACCAAGGTTGCAAGTTTTATTTTCACACCTTCCGTGTTCTACAAGGGTACCCAGACATACCCAGAACTCTCAGGGCAGAGGTAGAAAATCAAATTTCTTCCCTACTGACTAAGGGGGCTATAGAGCCAGTTTCTGCAAATCAGGCAGGCCTAGAATTTTATTCAAGATTTTTCCTGATGCCCAAAACAGGAGGCACCTGGCACCCTATTCTGGATCTGTCTATTCTAAACACTTTTCTGGTGATTCCCAAATTCATAATGCTCACTCTTCAACAGTTACAACCCATGCTGGGAAAGGATTCATGGCTTTTAACTTTGGATCTCAAGGAGGCTTATCTGCACATCCCAGTAAGGGAATGTTGCAGACAGTTCCTTCATTTCAGGGATGGGGAGCAACACTTTCAATTCTCTGCACTGCTCTTTGGCTTATCTACTGCTCCCAGAGTTTCTACAAAGTGCCTGGCTCCAGCCATTGCTTTTTGCAAGCAGAGAAACATTCAAATTTATCCTTACCTGGATGACTGCCTCATTCAAGTAAATTCCCCAGAACAACTAGAAAAGGATTTGGACTTCGTGAAGAACATTCTCACCTCTTTGGGTTACACTTTCAATGAAAAGAAGTCAAAGTTGGTTCCTTCAAGGGAGATTGTTTTCCTGGGAGCGAGCCTGAATACAGCCACCCAGATGGTATTCCTCCCTCAAGAGAAGCAAGATCTTTTGGCTTACTTCATGAACATGGCAAGCATGACCCAGCTCTCTGCAAGGCAATTCCTGCAAGCACTGGGGTTCATGGCTCCATGTATTGTGATGATCCCATATGCAAGGCTGCATATGAGAAAGCTTCAATGGTACCTCAAGAATATTTGATGTCAACACACACAGGACTTAGACTTGATTCTTCCCTAATTCCCTGTCTGCAAATGGAGTTCCTCTGGTGGGTGACAGCCTGTTCTCACTACAGGGGTCTGCCTTTCCGCCCACCACCTGCCAGATAGACTTTCACCACAGACTCCTCAGATTTTGCATGGGGGGGGGGGGCTCATCTGGAAGGCAATGGCATACAGGGGACTTGGAGCACACAGCAGATTCATCTGCACATAAACTTAGAAGAATTGATGGCGGTGCAATAGACCTTGCTGGCTTTCAAGGACCTAGTCTACCCTGGGACTCTGCTGATCAGGACAGGCAATACCACAGTCATGTGGTACATCAACAAGCAGGGGGGACTCACTCTTACCCCTTGTGCAGACAAAGCATGAGATTATGGTCTATAGCAGCTTCCATGAGCTTACATCTAATAGCCCAGTATCTTCCAGGGAGGCTAAACTCCCTGGTGGATCATTTGATCAGGCATGTTCTGGATCCTCACGAGTGGCAACTGAACAAGGTCATTTTCCATCACATCACTCAGTATTGGGGCACTCCACAAGTGGATCTTTTCTCCTCTCACACCAATCATCTCCTTCCAACATTCTGCATCAGGGAGTTTCACAACAAAGCTTGGAGGGTAGATGCCTTGTCCTTCCCATGGACACAACTCTCAACTTATGCATTCCCTCCTCTGCCTCTTCTTTCCAGAGTGCTGCTAAAGATAAGGGATGAAAAACCAAAGGCTATTCTTATAGCACCAGATTGGCCCAAGCAGCATTGGTATCCCCTTCTTCACAGCCTTTCCCAGGCTCAGCCTTGGCATCTTCCCTGGGTACGAGATCTGTTGGTTGAGAAAGGGGGAAAGTTTCTTCATCCTCATTTTCAAACTCTGCATTTAACTGCCTGGCTAATACTTTAAATCTTTCCCAACGGATGGTTGAAGTTCTTCATGAGGCCAGGAGGCCTAGCACCAGAAAATCCTATGCAGATAAATGGAAGAGATTTTGCTCTTGGATGCAGGCTAAAGGAGAAGACTCTTCTCATCCTTCTCTTTCCCTCATTTTTGATTACCTAACAGGCTTGATTAATGGTGGACTTTCCTTTTCCTCAGTCAAAATTTATGCTTCAGCAATTTCTGCTCATTGTTCTTTTGAGCAACCCATTTTTTCTCACACCTTGATGAAACAGTTCCTGAGGGGAGCTAGCAGTTTTATACCTCCCAGAAGAGCCCCTACTCCTGCTTGGGATCATAATTTTGTCCTGGAAAAGCTTATTTTACCTCCGTTTGAACCAGCTGCCTCTGCAGATTTGAAGTTTCTCTCCTGAAAGACTGCTTTTTTTTTGGCTATTACTTCAGCCAGAAGGGTTTCAGAGCTGCAAGCCTTAATGGCAGTAGAACCTTTCATTATTTTTCATTCAGATCGGGTTTATCTGAGAACTAATCCCACCTTTATGCCTAAGGTGGTTTCCAGTTTAACCCTTAACCAGTCTATTCACCTGCTTACCTTTGCAACAATCCCCAGAATAAAGGGGAAAGGAGTCTGCACTCTCTTGATGTGCATAGACAGCTGAGATTTTACTTAGACAGGACTAAATCCTTTCGAAAAACTGAAAAGGTGTTGGTTAGCTTTGCTCCTGAGGCTCAGGGTAAAGCTATTTTGAAACAAACCATCTCCAAATACATTGCTCATTGTATTCACTTTTGTTACATGGGAAGGTTTCCCCTCAGGGTATTAGGACCCATTCTACTAGAGCGGCCTCTTCCTCTGCAGCTTTTCTGAGAGGTGTGCCTACTAAGGACATTCTAGATGCAGCTACTTGGTCTTCTGTCCATACTTTCACAAAGCACTACAATCTACCATTTTTTTCTAAATCCAGGGCTGGTTTTGCCTTTGCAGTTTTGCAGGGCCTTTTTACCAGCCCTTAATTTGTGATCCTTCCTCCCTCCTTTGTCTTTTTCCTGGGCTTTGGGAATCAACCCATATGTTAGTACTGCAGCAGTGAAACATGAAGAACATAGTGCAGTTGTGTACACTTACCATAAATGTATATGTTCGAGTGTATTCACTGTTGCAGTTCTGGTTTCCCACCCTCCATTCCCCCTTTTTTCCTAAGGCACAGACTATATATATTTTTATTTTTTATATGACATGTTTCCAGGGTGTTTCCTTCCTGGGTTAGCCTTCTGTTGGGGGCTCCTGACAGTTAAGGCAAGAAAAACTGAGGAAATGATGTTGGCTGCCCCCCTTTATACTTGATGTTCTGACATCAGTTTTACAACTGGCGGCAGTCGACGTCATATACCATGGACTCTGGTATTCGGGCCGACTGAGGGTTACAAGGAGCCGGATAACCCATAAGTTAGGACTGCAGCAGTGAATACACTCGAACATCTACATTTATGGTAAGTGTACACAACTGTACTTTCCATATATGCATGTGTTCTGTTTGCTATGTGAATGCTCCAGATCTGGTGTTTTGTGTTAAAGGGGATATCTGTGCATGCTGTTAGACATAATCCTGGAATGTGTGGACTATTACTACCCAGATATGTTCTATAACTGTGACACAATAGCATGTTTGGGAAGACAGTTCCCAGCAGAACCACCTCTCCCACCTCATCTGGCCATGTTACCAGGCCACAGCACATCTGGGACCCACCCCAGGACCTCATCATCTGTTGGTCCTGCACTAGCTTCATGTGGAACCACCTCAGGGGATGGTGTTTGTCCTCCCCCCTCCAGGGAGCACACACAGACAGGATCCTGTCACCCGAAGTCAGGTCCAGGGTCTGGTGCATAGGGAGCTCCACAGAGACTTGGGGGATGTGCTGCACCACCTTGAGGCCCTCGGTACACAATCATAGGGTCCACATGCTCCTCTTGCTCATCACCCATCCCAGGCACCTTCAGGGCCATGAAGGTGCAGTTGTGGCTGCCCATAGGTGGGGACCTTGGTCCCATTGTTTCCATATAGGGGCTCATAGGCTTCCACATTCCAAACACCACTCCCCATCCAAGGTGTTTACCCACCACATGTGTCATATACCGCTCCTGTATACTGTCTTGTCTGTCTTCCAACCCAACCTACCTCCTCAACTATACCTACTATCCTTCCCCAACATACCAGTCTCACCTTCACAAACAAGAGCAGTGTGTTCTCATTATGAATATCACACCAGACATAACTGTCCATTTTGCACCCACTTACTACTGTATATATATATACATATATATATATATATATATATATATATATATATATATATGATGTTCTCTCTCACATATCGTGCAGCATTGTCATTCAACAGGTAACAATACCTCTTACAACACTATTTGCAGACACACAGGCCAACTACATATTCGTATAAGGTTCCAGACCTAAGGACAGTATGAGTAGCGTTGTTATATGCATTGTATACTGGTAGTTTTACAGGGTTTGTGTGTACATGTTAGTTTAGCATGGAATGCAGTCTGTCTGCATGGCTCTCAACTGTGGGCCTATCCACATGATGGCCAGAGGATTGGCTGTTATGTTTTGTGTGTTCACTACACAGCTCTTGTCGCTGATATATCAGTGGCATTCTGTCTGTTGAATGCTATCAGTACCTGGCTACATCCATTTGTGTTTCTGACTTCATATTCCTGAATAAGGGTATGTTGCAACCAATCCTATAACACCAGCATCTTTGTATAACAACAATATTGCAAATATGGACCTGTGTTCCAGCCTCTGGCATCCACCTATATATCAGGCTTTGTCCATATGTCATGCAGTAAGAGGTTAAGTAGTGGCCTATCATTATGTAGTGCTGGCATTCCTGCCATCATTCCAGTGATGTTGTTGACTCCCACACATATTGTGGGGTAGGGTCCATATATATGTGGGCTATAGCTGGACAAAACGTGTATGACCTTGTACATTCCAGAGGTCAGTGTGTGTAACACTGTTATATGCCGTTGTAAGTCATTCTATGAGGGAAGAGTATGTATCATTTATAACCTAGGCTGTTACAACATGTGAGGGATATCAGTAGTAAGACACCTTAAGGTATATGGCTATACATTTTCATGCATTTCACCATGGGAACAGTGGTGGGCTAGTGCTTACTGTCTTACAGACAGTTCTGTTTGTCAGTGTGGTAGTGATGTTTTAAGTTAAGCATTGTTATGTAACATATACATTTTCATTGTGACAACTTAATTCTTTTCCCCAGGGGTTGAGTACAGAGTATAATTGGGGGCTGCTGAACTACATCTGTGTTAATTAGTGTTGATTGATTCTTATCTTCCTGACCAGTGTTTAATGTTGTACTGCTTGAAGGCCTTGGCTTGGACAGCAGCATGTGTTATGCTTTCAGATTACATTACATATAAAATGTTTTGCTTGAGAGTTGCATTACTCAGTTATTATGTATTTCAAATACCTAACTGCTATATGAAATGACATATGCAACTGAAATAGTACACAAATAAACATTTCTTATGAATGCAAACCTGTGTGTGGTTTCATATCCTTTGACTTCTCTGTGGGTATATGTTTCATGCAATAATTGTCTTTTGTATGAGAGAATCAAACACTGTCCATTTTAAAAGGTGGCAACTGTAGGAATACTAGCTGTTCAATATGCTGTGCACCCTGTAAATATGTATATTCCTATGCATAGCTATACGTAGTAATATATGTATATGTGTATGTATACATATATACATGTATATGTATATATGTGTGTATATGTATATACATATATATATATATATATATATATATATATATATATATATATATACACACACACAGACACACATTTTATATATATATATATATATATATATATATATATATACACACACACACACACAAACACACACATGATATATATATGTATATATATATATATATGTGTGTGTTTGTATGTGTGTGTATATGTATCACTGGAATGTTTACTGCTTCCACATTGTACATTTCCTATGGTAGACAGACTGTTCTGCATGTTATGTTACTGATATCCTGACATCGTACAGCTGAGATGGATTACTGTTAACTTCTTGTGGCTATGTTGTGTAGGGTTCTGGGTATGAGATTTGCAAGTGTTGGTGTTGTGTTGCAAGGCAGATCTGTTCGGCTGTGGAGGAGGAGATGATATCAACAATTACAAGAGGTACTTTAATTTGGGCCCCCTCACCACCATTAATGGTGCCTTTGGTCATATATTTATTTGTTGTGTTCTTTTATATGTCTATATTTATTTTTATCTATCTATATCTATGTATCTGTATATATATATATACACACACACACACACACACACACACACACACACACACACACACACACACAGACATGGACATATATAAATACATTTCCCCTACTGTTTAATGACTGTGCCGGATGATATGTTTGAGAAAACATCAGATTTTTTACATCTGACAATGCTTAGTGGTAAATCACTTTGGCTATAGTGTGCAGGGTCTTGGGTTTGAGACTTGCAAGGGCTGATTATTTTGTTGCTGGGCAGAACAGGGGCTGTTGGAGACAGAGTGATTAAGACACTTTAAAGCAGTTGTAAGTGGGTTGGCGCGAAGCTAAGCGATGCTTACATGTGCTTAGCTTCACTTACGGCCACTTAAGGCTGCTTAAACCCGTGCTAATTTCAAATAAAGAAAACCGGGAGCTAGGAATGTGTTGACATTGGGGCAGGCAGGGGGACAAACAAGAGGAGAAACAAGTAGGGATGTGCAGGACGGGTGTAGGAAAGGACCATAGTTCTGCATTTCTTTGGCAGCAACAGGTGCTTTCAGTGTGGGCAGTTTAAAATTTGGAGCCACACCCCCTACAGGGAGGTGTGTGGGCATCATAAAATATGGATGATTGGTAGGGTTAGATTGTGTGCTGGGTATATGTCTGTGGGCGAAATGCAGAGATATTTGTAGGACATGTTTTTTTGTGGGACAGATGCCCTTTTTTTTAAGCTGAGAGTGAGATGTTAAGGAAGGATTATTGGTAAGTCTGGTGAGGTAGGTTTGGTAGGAGAGGTTGCATTTGCAGGCAGGCAAGACAGCAGACGGGTAGTTTATGACACATGGGGGGTAAACACCTTGACGGGGAGGGTGGTTGGAAATCTGAGACTCATTAGCCCCTCAGATGGTAGAAGTGGCACTGATGTCCCCACCCGATTTCCGTCACCACTACTCCTTCACAGCCCTGAAGGTGGCTGTGCTGGGGGCTGAGCTGGAGGGCCACCTGCCCCTCTAGCTGAGACAACCTGCCCTCCACCTGGTGCAGGCAGTCATCCAGCTCTGTCTGGAGGACACTGCGCACTATGCCACAGACTTCGTCCCAGTTGACAACATCCTCACCGTGCCCATTTGCAGGGGGGGGTCGAGCCCCATCCATTGCAGTGGTTCCACCTGAGGGTGGTACAGGACTAGCAGATGAAGGAGGTCTGGATTGGACGTGCTGGGACCCAGTGCCTCAGCCAGGTGGGGTGGGAGAGGTGGATCCACTGGGATCTGCCTTCCCATATGTGCTATGGTGTGGAAATTAGCAGTGAATATTGGTTAGTCATGCACAGCACATTACAACATTATTCAAAATAGCATGCATGGATATTCCCATTAACCCAAAACAGTCCAATTGTAACAGTGCCATAGCAAACAGAACCAATGCGTATGTGGACTGGCATTCAGGGTTGCAACAGCATGCCAGTTAGTGGTATTATCATGCAGGCAATACGATGATTATTCAACAGGGGCTATTAGTATGCACACAGTTTACACAGTGATAAACCAAATGGAACAACGGTCCCAACAGTAGAGGTTTGTTTAGGAACATACCCATGTTGGTTTCAGTGTGATTGTTGGATCAGTTTTGTGGTGGGGGGAAGAGAACAGATTCAGTTGACAGCTGCTTTCAAGTATATTTGTCAGTATGCTACTATTCACTACTTTATTCTGATCACACTTACACTCTACCTGGGCCTTGGGGCTGTTACAGCACACTAACAGGTGTAGATATCAACAGAGCAATTGTACCCTTATTTTAGTTATACACATCAGACCTGTTTCTGTACCAATTTCTTTACCTTTGGGCCTGTCCAGATGAACTGTGTGGACATTACATTGCTGATGTTCTTCATTCCACATTGCTGCAGTCCTAACTATTGGGTAGTCCGCTGTCCAGTCGGCCCGAATACCAAAGTATATGGCTGGCGTCGGTCAGGCGCATTAGACTGGCGTCAGTACGTCAGGGTACTAATGCGCATGACCGACGTCATAACCTCAGTCTTTTTTGCCGCATGGTCCGATGCAGAAGCAATTTTGCGAGTGCAGGTTGGCGTTCTGAAAGTTTCTGAAGCCAGAGTTTCAGACCGAATCAAAGTTGGCTAAGTACCCGTTGGGGAATATTTTGGTTTTCTTGCCTCAGTATTTAACGGATGTCAGAAAAGTGAATAACTGTATTTCTTGTGGGAAACAGATACCTCATAGGGATTACCATACTTTGTGTATACCTTGTTTAGGGCCTGAGCACGGCGTTGTTGGATGCGCTCTTGTCCTAGATTTAACAAACGCACTATTAAGAGAAGGTTAGACTGTGCCAGGTTAGTGTTTGGGAAGCGTTGTAATTATAAAATGCCGTCGGATGCTCCGGCGCCGCTTCGCTAAAAGCGCAAGGACAAAACAGCAAAGCCTAGAGTGGAAGAACCGACAGTCCCAGGCGTCGGTTCTTTAGAAACTCAGTGGAGCCGGAGGTTTTGCCAGGTGTTTCTTTGGAGTCTCAGGGAGACTTTACTGTTTCAGCATGTATCCTCTCACAAAGTAGGACAGGCTGACCGGGCTTCGCAGGAGGCTGTTCTTCCTTCCCTTCCTTAGGGGGTCAGAGCATCCCTTCTGTTTCCAAGGCTTCTTTGAGGGGCAGGCCGAGTTTTGCTTCAGTGGGGTTTCTCCTAGTGCTTCAGGGTCTTTGCCTAAGAAACATATGCTTAAAATGGCAGAGGATTTGATTACTATGATAAGGGGTTCTATGCCCCCTCCTGATAAGAGGCCTAGGGTGGAACCTGAGTTTGAGAGTTTTGAGCAATGCTCGAGGCTTCTGAGTCTTCGACTGAAGACTTGCAGGAGTACCCTCCTTATTCTGATTCTGATGTGGATGATTCTACTCCTTCAGCTTCCCCTCCTGAGGATTTTTCATTTTCAGAGACTCTGCATTCCATGAGGGAGCATTTTAAATGGGAAGGTCAAGATTTCTCTGATTCCAGGAAAAGGCTTAGGGAATTCTTGTTTTACCCCAGCATAGGCCTTTAGCTATACCCCTGTTTTGAATGTGGTGGAAGATGTTTTGCAGAGGCTTCCCTGAATCCGGATTCTTTGCCTCCTGCCCCAGTTAAACCGGATAGGTATTATAGGGTGCCTGAAGCTCATAAGTATCTTTTAAGAGTCCTAGGGCAGACCCGAAACTGTCTCTCAGGGGCCTAAAGGTGTGAAGGCCTCAGTTGTTAAAAATCCTGTCCCTCCTGATAAAGAGGCAAGGGCTTTGGATAGATGGGGAAAGAAAGTGTATACTTCTTCCACTTTAGCCATGAGGGCGTTGAATTGTCAGTTTCACATGTTAAAATATCAGAATTATCTTCTTTCACAGTTGAAATCTAAGGTGGATGCTCTGGCGGAAGGTATTGAGTGTAAAGAGTTGCAGGATTTAGTTCATGTGTCTGAACAGGTGGGTAAACATTCCTTGCAATGTGGTTTTGATGCTGTGCAGGCCTCCTCCAGGGTGGCTGCCACTGGTTCTGTTCTTCGTAGGCACGCCTGGTTGAGAGATCAGAATTTAGCTGAGCATGTTAAGACACGGATTTTGGATGCTCCCTTGCAGTCTGATGTGTTGTTTGGTTCGCCTGTAGAAGCAGTTTTGAAGAAAATGGAGGACAAGGCTAAGTCTATGCAAACTGTTAAAGATTTTTTGCAGGTGCAGCCTCCGAAGTTTAGTAGAAATTGGCCTGCTAAGGGATGGACTTATCCTGCTTATGATTCCCAGTCTAGGGGTAGGTCTAGACGTGGTAGAGGCAGAGCTCAGGGTTCTTTTAGGCCTAGGACAGGGTGTTCCCCTGCTCAGACTTCTGGTGAGGGCAGGGGTCAGTCCTTTCGTAAGCAGACCCAATGACCTGCCTTTTCAGCTGCCAGTTCATTCTCGCCTGGCAGCACCATTGGGAGGAAGACTGTCTCTTTCAAAGAAAATTGGGATTTAATTACCCAAGACAGATGGGTTCTGGATATCATTCACCACGGTTACAGGTTTTATTTCCATACCTTGCCTCCTTTCAAAGGCATGCCAGACATTCCTCCTCTACAAAGACAAGAGGCTCACAAGCAAATTTCTCAGTTACTCCAAATAGGGGCCATTCAGCCGGTTCCTGTGCCAGAAAGGGGCCTAGGATTTTATTCTGGCCTGTTCCTAGTACCAAGAAGGGGAACACGTGGAGACCAATTTTGGATTTATCTATCCTCAACACTTATCTGGACATTCCCAAGTTCAAAATGTTGACGTTACAACAGCTTTTACCTCTGCTGGGCAAAGATCACTGGATGGTAACTTTAGATCTCAAGGAAGCTTACCTTCATGTGCCTATAACACTAAGTTGCAGAAAGTATCTGCGTTTTCGAGCTGGAAATTCTCATTATCAGTTCTCTGCATTGCCCTTTGGCTTATCTACTGCCCAGAGTATTCACAAAGGTTCTGGCTCCAGTGATAGCTTACTTCAGGCTAAAAGGAATTCAAATCTATCCTTACTTGGACGATTGCCTGATTCTGGCTCAAGAAAAGGAAGACCTTCTACAGCATTTGGAATATGTCATAGCAGTGCTAAGATGCCTAGGGTATTCTGTGAACGAAATAAAGTCCAGTCTAGTACCCTCTCAAGACATGTGCTTTCTGGGTGTGAGACTGAATACAGCAGCCCAGATGGCCTTTTTAACCCCGGACAAACAAAAGAATCTTTCCAGTTACTTCCATCAACTTATCTCTTCAGTCCGGGCTGACTGCAAGGACAGTCCTTCAAGCCTTAGGGTTCATGGCATCTTGTATTCTGGTGCTTCCCAATGCCAAACTGCATATGAGGAAGCTACAATGGTATCTCAAAATGTATGGACACAGCACTGCCAGGATTTGGACACTGTCATTCAAATAATACCTTGCATTCAAAAGGAATTTTGTGGTGGGCTCAGGAATGTCACCTAAACAAGGGACTCTCTGTGACCCGGCCAGAGGCGAGTCAAATTCTAACGACAGATGCCTCAGACATTGCTTGGGGAGCTCATCTAAATGGAAAGTGGATACAAGACAAGTGGCCTGCCAGACTACAGCATCTACATATCAACATGAAGGAGATGTTAGCAGTCCAGTTTGCATTAATGGCTTTCAAGGAGTTACTTCTTCCAGGGCAGGTGTTGATTCTAACAGACAACACAACTGTCATGTGGTACATCAACAAACAAGGTGGAACACATTCTTACCCATTGTGCAGGCAAGCAATGATTTTATGGGAGACTGCGCTCAGCTTGCAACTAACTCTTCAGGCAAGGTTTCTGCCGGGAGCACAGAACTCCTTAGCAGATGTGTTAAGCAGGCAAATCATGGATCCCCACGAGTGGAAACTGGATCTTCATGTATTTCAAAAGTTGACAGTGTCCTGGGGAACTCCAGACATAGATCTGTTCGCTTCTCCACTAAACCACCAGCTGCCAAAGTTTTGCACAAAGAGGTTTCATCACACAGCTTGGAAAGTGGATGCTCTTTCTTTCAGTTGGAAAAATCTTCATGTGTATGCGTTTCCACCTCTGCCTCTTCTTCCAAAGGTGCTTCTAAAGGTCAGACAAGACAAGCCAAGGATGATTTTAATAGCTCCAGATTGGCCTCGGCAGCACTGGTACCCATTACTGAGGAGTCTGGTGAAGCCTCCATGGCCTTTACCCTTGATTCCACATCTGTTGTCTCAGAAGGAAGGTCGTCTGATCAATGTCAAGCTTCACTCTCTTCATCTAACAGCCTGGCATATTCTGTTTTGAAAGACAGCAGGTTTCAACTTCCTCAACAAGTTTTAAATGTGATTATGGAAGCCAGAAGACCTAGTACAAGGAAAGTGTACGCAGAAAAATGGAAGAGATTTTTATTTTGGACTGCAGCAAAGAATTTGGAGATTTCGGAGCCTAATTTGAGTGTGGCTCTTCAATATCTTACTGAGTTATTGGACAAAGGTTTGTCTTTCTCTTCCATTAAGATTCATGCTGCAGCAATTTCAGCTCACTATGATTGTGACCCACCATTGTTTTCACATCCTTTGTTCAAGCAATTTCTTAGAGGGCAAAGAATATAAGACCCCCACGTAGAGCTCCTACTCCTGCTTGGGATCTCAATTTTGTGTTGGAGAAACTTATGCTACAACCTTTTGAGCCTGCAGCTACTGCTGAACTGAAATACTTGTCATGGAAGACTGCTTTTTTGTTGGCCATTACTTCTGCAAGAAGGGTTTCTGAGTTACAGGCCCTTATGGCGGTTGAGCCTTTTTTGATTTTTCATAAGGATAGGGTATCATTACGTACTAATCCTTCCTTTATGCCTAAAGTGGTTTCTAGTGTGGCTTTAAACCAAACTATTCATTTGCCTACGTTTTATGCAGTTCCCCAAAATAAAGGGGAAAAGATTTTGCACACTTTAGATGTACACAGGCAATTGCGTTATTATTTGAGCAGGACTAAGGATTTTAGGCAGTCTCAGCAGTTGTTTGTTTCTTTTGCTTTGAGTTCTCAGGGCAAGCCTGTGTCAAAACAAACTATTTCTAGATGGATTGGGTGTTGCATTACATTTTGTTATTCCCATCATGGCAAGGAGATTCCAGCTGGGATTAGACCTCATTCCACTAGGGCTACTGCCACTTCAACAGCATTTCTGAGGGGGTTGGCAACTAAGGATATTTTGGAGGCAGCTACTTGGAGTTCAGTGCATACTTTCTCTAAGCATTATCACCTTCCTCTCTACTCTAAGTCTAGGGCTGGTTTTGCCACAGCTATTTTGCAGGGCATGTTGTCAGTTCCTGCTTCCTTATGATTTGCCAGCCTCCCTTACCTCTGCTTTGGGATTCTACCCAATAGTTAGGACTGCAGCAATGTGGAATGAAGAACATAGTACAGTTTTGTACCTACCATAAATGTAGATGTTCGAGGATCCACATTGCTGCAGTCCAATTTACCCTCCCTCCTTCCCTCTGTGTTTAGGGGTGGTTGTGTAGGTGAGGTTATATTCTGCTACTTTTGTATATTTTGTATATATATATATTTTGGTGCAGGTATGTGGGGAGTTTTGGTTTTTGGCCTTATCTTTTCAGGGTCTTCTGACATCTGGGGCAAGAAAAGACTGAGGTTATGACGTCGGTCATGCGCATTAGTACCCTGACGTACTGACGTCAGTCTAATGCGCCCTGACCGACGTCAGCCATATACTTTGGTATTCGGGCCGACTGGACAGCGGACTACCCAATAGTTAGGACTGCAGCAGTGTGGATCCTCGAACATCTACATTTATGGTAGGTACAAAACTGTACTTTTCTACACCTATTTCAGATTCACATATTAGTTGCATGCCCTGGAGTGTGTGTTGTGTCTTTCACATACATCTACTGGGACATTCTCTGTGTGCAGGTTTCTTGTCAACTGGGGAAATTATCCGTGGCAGTGTGACACTTTAGGGGCTTGTCTGGGCCAGACTGCAGAGTGTGGATGTCTAGCTTCCATCTATTTGTAGGAGTGGGGCTGATCAATACAGCAGTTGTACACCTTTCATAGTTATACATATCATACTAGTATTTCTATTCAGATTGCTTTACCTGTGTGCCCTGTATGGAAATTGCATGTGTTGCAGTACATTATTTTTTCTATTCAGATTGCAGTTTAAAACTGTAGAACCAGACTGACATGTTAGTGGTGGTCCCTGGACTCGAACCGCGCTGTGTGTGCAGAACTGAACTACAGGCCTAGTCCTTTTCAGACTGAGCTACTGGGGAAGTGTGTTTTGCTTGTGACATTTCTATCTGGTGTATATTTTTGTGCACAGTACTTTTATTATCAAATGTTGTATTATTTGTTTTCCATTTTCAGTACAAATTATGCATATGCAACAGATATTGGTGTCACCATTTGTGAAACGTGCACATTAGCTGGATTGCACATTTGACTGTTTTACAACTATATGTTGCAATTTAGATTCCTGAGTATACAGTGTAGGTTTTCTGTCTGCATTTGTTAGCCTTATACATTTGTCAGTACATTCACAGCTACATACGGCTGAAATTGAAAAGTTAACACAGGACAATGCTGGCAGACAAACAAGTAAAACACATTTTGATGGGAATATGTACTGTTGCTTTTTTCCAGTTATTTGACATGCCCATTCTAAAGTATGCAGACAAGAAGTGCTAAATCAGTTCACCTCAGTTAATGCATTTTGCAGGACATACACATTTCTATTTGTCAGGTACAGGTGAGATGACACACACCAGTGTTTGGGATCACCTTTATTAGTTCTGACATACATATCTGTGTACAATTCAGAACACCACAATTACTATTCCTGCATGATCTGCACAGAGGAATGCTTTTCATTTTTAACTGTTACTGTAGCCCTGACATGGCACTTTTTTGGCAGGTTCACTCCGACACATTCATGCATATACTAATATTCCTCTCCTGCATATTGTACCTTGTTTGCTACTGATATCTGTCTTACACAGCAGCTGGGAATACTCCATTGTAACACTAGCAGCCTGACACAGGCATTTATTCCTAACTTTTACAACACAATTATGTATATACAAGCACTACTACGATTACTATAATTTTGATTTCTTACTGCTAATAGTAGGGGATATTCTGTACTCACACAACTGCCGACGCAGCTGGGCCAGTTGCTGTGCATGAGCCTGCACATTTTGGGACCTCTCCGCAGCAGCTGTATGGGGAGACATCACACATTAATTACACCTGCACAGTCACAAGTTGATTTTTTTCCATACTTACAGATAGATAAGAATGCGTACTACAGACAGGTGGGATATCCTGCGCTCGGGCTTCTTGGATCCACTGGTCCAAGAGTGCACCCCTCCTCCTCAGGTCATTATGGTGGTGACGTACCTGCTCACCAGTCTGGGGTATGCCAGTGGCACTGGTGATATCATATGCAAGCTGGTCCCAGGCTTCCGCTTTGTACTGCGAGCCCTGGTACTGGCCCTGCAGCAGCCTGCCATCATGTTTTTTAACTAGGAGCCCAGCCATGACCTTGGACTCCTGGATGCCCCAACATTGCACTCGGAAGCGCACACCTTCTCCGATGCCAGCCATTTGGTTCTGATTTGTGCAGTCCCAAATGGTTATGGCTGTATTCCTGCCTGTGCATTTAAATAGGGCAGTTTTCCCACACTTTTTTGTGATTGGCCAGTTTTAATATGCTGCACTATGCTTAGCTCCACGCAAATCCGCATAGCAATGCTTACACCAGCTAAGCAGAGCTGAATGCAGGTAAGCAATGCTTACACTAGCAAAGCATTGCTTAAATTTATTTTTTTTCATTAAAGTTATAAATTTTTTACATTTATATTTTACATATTCCCACCCCTACTGTGCTATACGTGAGCCATATGATTGACATCTATCATTCACATTCCTTAATAACTTGCCAGAGGGGGGATGCAAACCAAGCATGTTCTACATGCTATACCATGGCAGTACCACTACGGTACAGCAGCTTGATGACATTTTCTATCGCAGTAGCATTTGTCTGTCATTTTCAGGATTTCAGCCAGGCTAAGCATAGTGCTTAAACTTTGGATTTATTTCATGAAAAAAAAATATTATTAATTTTTTTTTATTTTTTATTCCTTTCCTTTTGCCCTACTGCTTCCATGCATGTAGGGCAAGCGTGCATACATTTGAGGGTGTGCACTTGAAGGCTGCTGCCTTCTATATGTGCTTGTGGTATTTTTTTTCAGTGTCCGCAGACACTGAAATGTTAGCTGTTTACATTTCACGTTTACTATACACTATTAGAGCCAGGCTCTAATGTTATATAGTTTGACAGTCATCCATGTCAGAAAGTGCCATACGGCACTTTCAGAGTGAAGGGGTGTGCTTAGGTGCTGGGACTGCTGACACATGCCCCCTGCGCTCGTTCCTGGTTCATGTCCATTTAGTTTAGATAGCAGTGCTCCTTCATGCATATACAAGGCATGCTTCTATCCTAAACGGACACGAACCACTCCGTGCAAGAATAGCCGTATTCTTTCACAGAGCTTCGTGAATGCAGGGGATGGTCTTTTTTCATATTCCCAATAGCATATGAACAAAACAGTATTATAACTCAGGACTTAGTAGCAGTTAAAACATTTAGTAAGAATGGTCTAATTTACTGGCATCAGTTGGTGAACACTAATAAAGTACTAATGATAGAGCAAATTATTAGTGAGTTCAACCTTGAAAATAACATGTGGTTAACACTGCAGGGATTAAGACAAAACAGTTTCAAACCAACAGACAGTAATGCAGAAGTCTGTTATGGAAAAGGTTCCTAAGTTCATAGGGCAGTTAATAACGGTGATGGAATTTCTCACAAATGGGAAACAAATTTTGTCAGTATTGTACAAATTAGTTAAAGAAGCATGAGTTCATAATAAACAAAATATATGGAAACACTATGAAACAGTTAATGGTAAAATGCCAGATGATAAAGATAAAAAAATAATTTTTACATCTTAAAAACTGACATCTTTATCACTATATTGGCAACTTTTCACATGACAGTTTATACACAGAACATACTTAGCACCACACAAATTAGAACTAATATACGTATAATAAAGAAAATAGATGTTGGAGGTGTAACTCACAATCAGTAGCCAATTTCAAGGCATGTTCTATGAATGCCATTTACATGAAAAAAGTTGGGAAAGTATTAACTATTTGTTACAGGCACTGTTCACTGATAATTTCCAACTTACAGAATCTCTAGTTTTGTTGAATACACCTGTGCCATCTTGTGTTCCAAGGCAAAAATATGTAATTGTGAGGACTCTCCTTGCTATTGCAAGGAAAAATATTATACAGAACTGGAAAGCTGTAACTCCTCCCAATTTTAAGCATTTCAAGAACATGGTTTTATCAGTCTTGCAGTTGGAATTGAAAACAATCAAGGAAAGAACAGAACAACCTACTTTCTTAAGCATGGCCTGGCAGAAAGTAAATTAAGTGTTGGGAACAGAAGACTGTAATAAATTATAATCTTATTCAAAGATACATTCAAGAAAACATTTTTTTCAAGTATAGACATTCTATGTAAATAGTTGGTTTTGTAATGTTTGTTTTTGGAATTGTTTCTCTACTTTAAGCTTTGACTATGTAAACATTTATTTGATATACATACTGTATATATGTTTATGTTTCTGAAAGTCAATAAAAAATTATTCAGTAAAAAAAGGACAGTTTCTTAGATGACAGGGTAAGTGCTCTGCAGGAAGCAAGCAGGCCCCATACTAGGAAACCACACTCAGCAAAATGGAAGGCATTTTTGTCTATGATATGAAACAAAAGGCATATCCCAAGGTAGAGCCACAAGACAATGGAACCTTAACTCATTAACACTGACAGCACTAACCATACCACAGTGTTAATCCCATCTGCATCTCTACATGTGTGAGATGCCTTGTACCACTCATGCCAATAGCATTTGTAAAGCAGACTACAGACAGTTATTTAGTTTCACTATGTCTCAATTACAGTGCCAGAATTAAGTACAGTCAGTGTCAGAGAAAATGACTGAGTAAGCAAGATGTGCAAAAAGTTGTTTTTCCTGTTCAACTGAGACAATCTCCTCACATATGATTTTCATTTTTGACTATCAGCTCTGCACAGTTGTGATGCAGCCTACCAGTAGTCCTGCGTATCACAATTAACTGGCTTTCCAGTAGGCATCAGTGAGTTAAATACCTAGCAGAGGCCTTCAGCCAATGCCCTTTCTGTGCTTCAATAAAGGCATATTTATTTATCATTGTGACTTTCTTCTGTATGGACCTCCTTTTAGCCCACTTAGTAATGACACTGTTCCTCAAGGATATTCTAAAGCTGTCCCTTCTCTTGGGATGTCAATTTTGTCCTAGAAAAACTTTATAATTCCTCAAAATAGCCTAGCAGCTCAGTGGCACCTAAATTTCTGTCCTGGAAATCCTTACGTTTGTTGTCTATTACCTCAGCTAGGAGACTCTCCGTGCTTCAAGCAGCAGTGTGCAAAGAGCAATACACTGTGTTCCATTGCAACAGGTCAAGCCTTAAAATGAATCCTTCTTTCATAAAAAATATGGTGTCCAAACTCACACTTAACCAAACCATTTAGCAAGTAGTTTTCTGTCCTAACTTCTGGAACAAAGGAAGAAGGATCGTGCACCTTCTGTATGTTTACAGGAACCTTAGATATTATCTGTTAAGGACCAAAGAACTGAGGTAGTCTGGGTAGTTGTCCATCTCCTTTATGTCAGATAGGCAGGGCTGGCCTTTTTCCGAGCATATGTTATCCATACAGCTAACAAACGTCATCACCTCTTTTTGTGAATCCAGTTAGTGTAAGGGCCAGTCTAACCCTCTCCACCAGCTAAGCTGCAATCACAGCAGCCTTGTGTAGGAGCACATCAGGCATTATTGTAAGACATCTGCATGGACCAATATGCACATTTTCTCCAAACACTAGTGGCTGGACCTTCAGTCAAGAACAGCAACATATTTTATCACTGCTGCCCTATAGGTCATAGTATGATCTCCTTTTCCTCCTGAGGCTTCAGTAGTGTTACTATAGATATGGAATTAAACTGCAGCAGTGTTAGATATGATGAACATATTAGACCTGTCTCAGTATACTCAGCAAAAGCATAGATGTTCTCATAAAGTCACTAATGCAGTATGGACTCACACCCAGATTCCTTTCTCTTGTTAGCAGGAAATCATATTCAGCTTAATGGAAGGCATTTTCTGTATGGTGTGAACCAGGGGGGATTGCATCCTGAAATGGGCAGAGGGTGTCTGGGATGGCTGGACAAGCATCATGAGCATAAAGTCAACATTTCTGCAAATATCTGTTTGTCACCTGAGATCTCAGGCTACAGGAAGAGTCCAGCTTCATATTGGGAACATCCAGAAACTCTGGAAGTCAGAACTGAAGGGGGGCATCCAGCTGTAGATGATTTTCATGGATAAACAATTATAGTGTGGCAGTGGTCATACTCAGACATCAGCAGTTATGGTGAGTATGCTTTTACAACTGTACTTTTCCACAGTGTCTTAGGAAACTGAAAGGAAAACAAGGGCTTTGATTAACAGCTGCACTAAAAGCACAAGTTAGAGAGAATTAGCTGGTATAGCAGAAATGAAAAGCAGAATCCTCACATACCTATCAACCGTACTGATTTTCTCTGTATTTACCGGTTTTGAGGTGAAAATAATGAGGTAACACAAGTTTCCATGTGGCTCCTTTAATTCCCATTTTTTTCAATTTTTTTTTTATTTCTATTTAAATTATGCTGACATCATCACTCATCCCACAATGTCATAAACATGCAGGGGCATGAGCCATGATGTCAGCTTCGTCAGTCCGTGCCTGACTGTATGTGCACTCTGAGAGGCAGTGCGGGAGATTTTCAAAAAAATAAAAATAAAACTTCCATTGCTTACAGCCACAGACTCCCCATGACTTGCACTGTGGCAGCCAGCCAACAAAGATGTCACATCAGTGGGAAGATGAACCCACCAGGCCCCTTTCAGGTATGTGCATTTAATTTGTGTTTGGATGTCTGAATGTGGTAAGTAGGGGAAAGAGTTTCTTGACTGAAGTCTGCAATTTTAACTGGACAGTTGAGATATTAACTAGTTACCAGTTTTTTAACTACTAAACAAGTGAGAAATTTTTACTGAATTTTGTGTAAGATGCAATGTTGTCATCAAGAAGCACTTGCTGATGTTGTTGCAAGTTAAGAAATAAAATACAGCCATTTGACTCGCTAAACAGATCGTGCTCATTCTGAGTTCAGTCATTGACAGTGATTATGGGATGCTGAAACAAAATGCTATGGATCACTAAACAGTGCTATTTTACTATATCCACTGGCATGCCTCTTGTTTTTTTTGCTCAGTAATCGGGGACAAAATAAGAAATAATGGGAGAATGAGGGACCAAAATTGGGGTTTGGGGACACGTTTTAAATATTACTGTAGTTTACTTAAAAGTTAAAGGAACAAAATGTTTTCATCAATGTGTATTCACTGAACAGTAGGAAGGAAGCGTAGCAGTCTAATATTTGACATTATTGGCTAACTGCAATACTCAAATGAAAAAGAAAAATCTAATGATGGACAGTCAAAAATATATGACAAAACCAGGGAGCAAGAATTCTTCCCAACCCTTTTCCTGAGTGAGTTGCGAAAGGGAGTGACAATAGCTAAGATCGACGTATTTCAGGGATCTGGAAACAAAACAGTAAGTCATATTGATGTCCGATGTCCCCCTCTCTTGAAAATAACTGTATTTATTATTGTACCCTGGACCCCTACCCATTATTAGGATGGACTGTTATTTCTGGCATTGTGTTTTGTTTCTTGTTAATTTGCACACTTATCGTATCTGATTACTGTCCCCTGCCATTCTGTCTTGAGCTACATATCTGAATTTCCGAAGGGAATTTCTTGTACCTATTAGAGGGACATTTATTTATGTGTTGATTAGGGTCTACTGTGCACAGAACTAATTTGTTATACTTTAATGTTCCAGTGTACCCCTTCCCCTTCTTCCACTATATTTTAACAACGTATGCACACATTCCATTATTCATGGCTAAAGATATTTGCATAGATATTATTTATGTTCCTGTCTGTAGCTTTGTAGCTTAGCTTATACTATTTAATAAAAGGAATGGTTAGAGTGGGTTCTCTGCGATCTGAGTGCAAGTAGTCACAGCATTTAGAAAAACACTTTGTTATGGTACCACACACACACACACACACACACACACACACACACAGTGCAGGAGACTCAAAAATAGGGACAGATTTAAAATATTGTACTTTTAATAACAGATTACTAGTAGTTAATTGTATTTTAATAAAATAAAATTGCATTTTAGTTTTATACAAGTTCAAAGTTTGCTAAAAGCTCAAATATTAATATAAATAAAACACTATTGTTCTGGTTATATTTTGTCCTTTGAATGTTGGTATCCCACATTTCCAATGGTGGGTGGGGTACATAATTATGCATGCAAATTTTATATTAATCAGCTTCCACATTTTTGGCCATTTGCACCCACTTTTCTTGGGCCTTTTTCCAGATGTTTGATGTTTTTAGGATGAGAGGTATGATACTGATTGCTGATAGCACTTCTTTATACTGAATAGATAGTGTAGGGTAATGCCAAACCTACCTTAAGCCTTATATGTCAGAAACCAACAAAGGGTCTTGGGTCATCATCCAAAGCCTTTTGAGAACCTACTAATGACATTTCAGGTGACATTACTCAGTTTATCAGGACCTTTACCACAAAGGTAAATACTACTCTATCTAAGGAAACCAAAGAGCACATTTTCTCTATTGAGAATCAGTTAGGCCAGCCCAAGCCTGTCACCTACCAGTACAGTATTTTTCTTGCATACATGAATGAAGGAAGGGTTAATTCTAAGGCTGAACCTGTTTCAGTGGAACACTGTGTACGGTTTATGATGTGTTTATGCATCGTTTGCTAGATAAACTTTTTATTGCAGATTGTGGCCAGCGTATTGTTTCTGTGTGTCAGAGCAGTGCTGTTTTGGATACATTTTAAATGATAATCTCTGCATGATATGTCACTGCTTTAAGTGATTATGTACCATTTACTGCAAGCTATTTACTATAAAGGTTCTCATTTAAAGTAACTTGCTTACTCATCACAACACAAAAATCAAAGCTTCTTACCATCACCAGCATTTTTTGATGATACAGTAGCCAACCTAACCTTTATACTTAGCTGTATGAGAGGGTAGGGCAATGCTTTAAAGGGACTGCTACTTTGCACTTTTTTGACTATAGACCACCATCTGCTGGTGAATGGCCATATTGCAAGTGCAAGACAATACAGAAGTACAAAAGTAATCCTAGAAGTACTCTGCTGTTTTACTCAGATTGTGGTATTATTCTTGCTACCAGTAGAAATGCTTATTAATTAATTAAAAAAATGTTAAGAATGATGCAGGGTCTTTGCAATTACAGCATTCTTAAAAGACAGTTATACAATGTTTGTGGTGATGCAATCCAAACAAGAGCATTTCAAGTTTATAATGCAGTCTGTTTGAACCTCTAATTTCCTACTAAAAATGCCTGTAAGAAGCGATTTCCCTTTCAGATCTTGTATGTTGTGTGTAAACTACCTGCAATGTGAAAGACTTGGAAGAAGAGGTTTTCATTATAGCCATCCAGTTGTCAGTTATTGATTTATTGATGTTCCATGGGTTGGTCAACAATTTTGGAACATTCTGAATATATTTATGTCATTGCTTAAAAGTATAAATTCAGACTGTAGCAATAGTGCAGAGTTGTAAGCTTCTCTTCTTAAAAAATTTCATGGTAGAAAACACTTGCAGAGGTGGTAACTGTAAGACAATAGACTCAACAGTGAATCCAGCATTATTTGGGATAAGACTTCAATTTAAATTCTGCATTTCCCATATACTAAACACTAGTCCATGTTCATGTTCCATTTAATTGGTCATTTGGGTTGTTTTATGCAGTATTGAATGTAACTAAGTCTAATGAACATATTTCATTTTTATCTGTGTGTTAATCCATATTCAGCTAAGGTACAGGGAGCATGTTTTGCTTTATAATTTCATTTGTTATAGAGAGTCTCAAGTCTTTTGAGGAAGGCCTGGTATAAAGTAAAATATGCTGAGTTATTGCTGGAACGCTTACATGTAATATACCTAGATCTCATACTGAAAATGTGAAAGTTGCCAAGGGTAAAATCACTGTTTGTTTTGTAGATTGCAAAGCTGCACAGTGAACTGGATATGGTACAAATTAATGTAAATGTTATGTCAGCAATCCTATTGGAAAATACCCATGGAAATGAAAATCCAGAAGACTGTGAGCTTTTACAGGTATTTCATTTGCATTTCCTTGTTCACAAGCCCCCTGTTTATTTATATGTGTTAATGTTATGTCATTTCACCACTACATGCACCTACAACTGGCAGACAGCATGCTTTAACTTGTAAGAGTTTCCATGTTATTAATTTATAGACATAAAAAATGTAATAGTTATTGCAGTTTCATCATGTCTTATATTCACATAAATCCATATATCCAGAAAATAATATTTAATTGTCATCTTTGAATAACTTTTTGTGCAGCACCAGCCCTAATCTCAAATTCTAGAGTGATTTGATGAATCTATTGCTTTTAGTAAGGTTTTAGTCATATATATATATATATATATATATATATATATATATATATATATGCATAATTTGAGGGTACAACTGAAATAGTCATGGTCACTGCTCGGTGCAGAAGGTTTTTCATATTGCATGCCAGCTTTGGCTGGTTCAGGTCAAGTCTAAGTAACATCAAAGTTACTGAAAGTCATTGTGACACATCCTACCTTAATATCACAAACTAGGCAATACTGGAGAGCTTACATGCAATAAAAATGAAATAGGAAGTGTTTACTCCAAGTGTTTTTTTATTAATCTTTCAAATAGTTCCATTGTATAATAATCTTAGTACATTTTCTGATAAGTAAAACAGCATGATTAACTATATACAATATTTACAGTTGGCCTGAAATTAAATTATTATATTGATCAGTCTAGTCACAGTAACATCATATTAATGAGAGATCATTTGTTCCTTTTTCTTTTATTCTCATTAGGAATTTGAATTCAAGTTTCATGTCTCAATAAGTGATAGTATTTTTTCCCATGGATTCTTGTTCCATCGTCTTGGTGCTAATCTTAGTTATTTTAGGAAGTGTTAATGTCCATGTAACATGTCCTTCCTAAACCCAGTTATTGGTAAAACCTCTGTGTATTTCATGGAAGCTGAGAAGTGTTTCTCAGCAGTTTTTTTTTGAGTGAACATGTGAATAACCAATGAATGGTCTTTATTTATTTATTTTATTTATTGACATTTGTTAACTGGGTTGGTCCAGCTGGGCTTGGGGCCCGTTTTCAGTGGAGACCCAAGGAGAAAAGCTCCAGTATACAAATAGTTTCTAGTAAAATCAAAAATTGACTCAAAAAGTAGTTATACAGTTATGTTAAAGACATAGGCAAGAAAAAAGAGGCACAAAGAAAAAATGTGTATACAGCAAAAAGAAAAAAGAAAATTAAGTAACAATAATATGTACATGTTTACAACTACTAGTTTTAGGTCAGCTGTGTTGAATTGTGCAGTTTAGAAAAGTATCCAATGAGGAGGAGAACTAACAGTATGGAGAGAGACTGAAAGAGGCTATATAAGAGGGGTAAGGGGGGTTAGGGTGGGGTTTGACAAGGGCAGAGTTTAGAGTTTAGTAGATGGAGTTTGAGTTTTTCCTTAAAGTGGGTTGGGTGAATGATGGAACAAATTGTGTTTATATAGTAGTTTGCCTACTGTTTTTCTTTGGTTGGTAAATGTGTAATAGTTGTTGATTGGAGGTACGGAGAGTCCGAGGAGGGGTATAGATAGAGATGAGGGAAGAGAGAGCAGGACAGGATGAAGGTTTGTAAAGAATGGAGTGCAACATTTGAAGTTGTGATAGAAGTAGTAGGTGAGGGAATTCTAGCCAGTGGAGGAAGTTTAGTGCTAAGCAGTAATGAGTATTGTATGGAGAGTTTGTGATAAATCTAGCTATCCTGTGGTATGTTTGTTGCAGTGTATTCAGGGTTGTGGTTTGAATGCTGGTAAGTACTGGGGCAGCATGTAGAAGGGAGGGAAGAAGAAGGGCTTGAGCAAGGGAGTCTAGCATTTGCAGTGAGAATTTTATTACGATACAATAAACCAAGTTTCTGGTGTGTCTTTTTTATGCATTGGAGAATGTGCAAATTGAATTTGAGTTCATCATCAGTGATGACTCCAAGGAGTTTAGTGTGAGTTTCTGATTTGATAATGGTGTTATTTGAGGAGGTAGTAGTAAAGGTAGTTTTGTGATAATTAAGAGATTGGGGAAGAAATAGTAGGAGTTTGGTCTTTTTGGGATTAAGGATGAGTAGATTACTGGACAACCATTGCTCTGTGGATTGAAAGGCTTGTTGGGAAAGTGTGTGAAGTTCAGAGATATTATCAGAGATAGAGATGAGAGTTGAGTCATCTGCATATTGGATGAGGGAGGATTGTTTACAAGACGTGTAAAGATCATTGGTAAAGACATTGAAAAGCAGGGAGCCCAGAATGGAGCCTTGTGATACCCCTGTATGGACTGGTATGAAAGGAGAGGAGGAAGAAAGCCATTTCACAGATTGCTGTTTGCTGGATAGGTAACTGGAGAACCAGGCAAGAGAGGAAGAGGATAGGTTAAGATTTGAAAGTTTAGAAAGCAGAAGGGGATGGGAGGCTTTGGAAAGATCGAGGAAAAGGCAAGATATGAATTTATTTTTGTCTAGGGCCTCAGCAATGATATGAGTAAAGGATAAGAGGGCAGTAGTAGTACTGTGGTTGGGATGGAAACCATACTGAGTGGAAGTGAGAAGATTATGCTGAAGGAGGTATTTGAGTAATTTCTTTAATACTTCCAGTAACGATCATCTTAACTGACAAGATAAGATCCCATACACAGTGTGTGGCTGCATTTCAGCAATTATGATTTGAGAGCTTTACATGTAACCATTAAACATCTACTGAAACTGCAATTTAATGTAAGAGTAGGGGACAGGGGATTGTAAAAGTGTTGCCTCATCATCTGTCATGTAAAGCATGCAGCTACCTATGAATACTGAAAGTCATTTCTGAATAGGAAATACAAGATCTCTGTAGATGCAGGAGGAGCAACAATCCAGGCTTGCTAAAGGAGAAGATAATTATATGCAGGTCACAGTGAATTGCCATAACAAGATGTCATACAGTTAGAAATGTAAATATGCTAAAGGAGGAGATAATGATATGCAAATCATGGTGCATTACCATAACTGAATCATGATAGCATTGTCAGTATGGGAGAAGTTAATGGTATATAAGCCATGAGAGATTATTGGAACAGAATATCTTGGCATTATTGCAAAGGAAGGAGATAGTGATGTGCAAGTTGTGGGTGAATTACCATACACAAGACATCATGGTTTGATCACTAATGGAGAAAATAATGGCATACAGGTCACAAATGAGTCATCATAGACATGACATCATGGCATTTTGCTGGAGGAGGATATAGTGGTATGCAGATCATGGGTGACTTGCCATAGCAAGACATAGGTTCATAGGTGTATACTAGACTAAGATCCACTAGGGCCCTTATAAGCCGAGCAACCCAAATGTGACCCACAACTTTAGGAACTCTGCTTCACATAAATGGGGAGACCTTCACGTAATGGTATTGTCACTGAAAGAGGAGATGATCCCATGTATGTCACAGGTAAATGCAGTGCAATGGCTAACTACTGGATAACAGTTTTCTAGGAGATGTTGTTTTGGTTTCAGCATCAGCCTCTCAGCAGGCACCCCTCTGTGTTGAGAAGGGAAGTTGCTGCTTTCTATGCTTTACCCATGATTCTTAAGAACTCTTTACTCTTGACATTGTAGTGTCCATCTCTTATACCTTAAAGCATGGTTTGATGGATATAAACTTTCAACCTTACCTTTTCATGGCCCTATTATCTCTGTCAGATGGCAAAATTGTATAGGTTTTATAAGCTAACTGAGGACTTAGCGTTTCTGTACAAAAGCTTTGTAGCAGATCTTTCTGTTTTTTTTTTCTATTTCCACTGATAAATCTGTTAAGCTTCTACCAGCAGATAACAGGGCCATGAAAAGGTATGGTAAGAAAGTTTACACCTTTGCTATTCTTGCCTTTATGGTCTTAAGTTCCCAGTCTCAAATGACAAAATAACTTGTGTCTTTTTTAAGGAACTTAAATAAGACCATGGGTATCCGCATTCCAATTAATGCAGCTGTAATGCTGCAGAGGCTTCTTCCAGGGCTGCTGATAATGGATCTGTTAAAAGATTGCTTGTCTTTACCTACAGTTCCTCCTTGAGGATGTTAAGGTCAAGCTTTTGGATTCCCCCCTTTGTAGAAAACTCTTACTTGGACCTTCTGCAGCAGACCTGTTCAAGACTTTGCAAAGGAAGGGTAAAGTAATACAGGACTTTAAAACAGAATTTTCTCACATTAGTACCTAAGTATCAAGGAATTGACCCTGCTAAACCCACTTCCTTTGTCCACAAGGAGCAGAAGCCCTGTTAGAAGGGCAAGAAGCAGTCCAGAAAAAGATTTCATGACAAACCTACCAGAGATACTAAATCTGGAAAATCTCCTTTTCCAGACAAGTCAGTCTTCTTTTGACTATCTACTGCCCAATTCCTCTTTCTTCAGTCCAGGAATTCCCTTCTCAGAAAGGCTAAATTTGTCCCTTCCAGCCTGGGAATTCATCACTACAGATCAGTGGGTGTTATCCATCATTCAGCATGGTGACAAGATGTCTTGGGGGGAATTTTCATTGGTGAGAGGAATCCCTCCTCCCCTTTCAGTCATGTTCACCTCCTTCCACCTCTCTTACAGGGCCTCATTGACCAGGGTATCGTAGCACTGGTGCCCCACTAGCCCCTAGGAAACTGCTTTTGTTTAAGACTTTCTAGTCCCCAGAAAAGAGAGAGCACTTGAAGACCCGTTTCTAAACTTATCCCATCTAAACATCTTTCTGGAAGTACCAACTTTCAAGATGCTGTCCCTGGAAACTTTCCTTCCGCAAGCCTTTGTAGTTGCCCTAGACTTGAAGGATATATACCTATATATCCACATTCACCTATCTGCAGAAAATTCCTCAGGTTCTATGCTTTTTCATTGCACTTTCAGTTCAATCTTATTCTTCTGATTATCTACCACTACCAGGGATTTCACAAAGTGTCTTGCCTCAGCTATTGCTTTTCGCAGAACCTAGAGAATACAAAATTTCCCATACCTGGACAACTTTGTTATCCAGCCTTCACATGACACTATGAGACTGCATCTCATTTTTACAATCTCACTTCTAAAAGACTGGAGTTGGCCCTCAATCTCCAGAAATCTTCTCTGACACCCTCCCAGGATATGATGTTCTTGGACTGCAGACTGGATACCCATTGTTGACAGTCTTTCCCCCTCAGGAGAACCCTGGGATATGTGATAGCAACCATCTCTATGGTGCTATTTGTGAAGCTGTTCTTGACAAAGATCCAGTGATACCGGAAATCTCACTGGTGCTAGTACTGTCACCCAGTGGACTTCCAAATCCCTCTTTTACCCATTCTGAAGAAAACGTTAAAGTGTTGAACTTCTCAAATCCAAGTAAATCTGGGTTTTCCCTTCTACCCACCCATTCTGTACCAGGAAATGCACACTGCATCAGATCTGGTTTGGGAAGCAGGGATGGGCTCCTCAGAGCCATTTGTCCCCAAACAGATGAGAGTGGACATCAGTGTCAAAGAAATGAAGGCCTTTATTTAAGCCCGTCAAGTGTTGTCTCACCTATGGAACCCAGGGCATTTCAGGATATTTATAGACAACGCCACAGTTATGTGGTACATCAACAAACAGGGGTGACCAGGTCCTACCAGCAGTGCAGGCTACCTCTTCTAGTATGGGATCAAGCTGTAAAAGCAAATCTGTCTCTGTCTTCAGATGGAATGTAAACTACCTATAGTGTGCTCACAGATTCTCTGAGCAGGACCATGTAAGACCCCCACGAATGGATGCTAAACAGAGAGATCTTCTTAGAGTAAGCCCTCAGATACATTTGTTTGCCTCCACTCAGAACAGACAGTTCAATCTAATTTGCCACAAGACTCCTTGTCCCCCACCCCAATCCCATTCCCAAAGATTCTACTGAAGATCCAATGGGACAGACCAAAAATCTTGCTGGTGACTTCCTTCTGGCTGAGGCAGCACTGGTCCCCAAACTTTCTTCTTCATCTAGCCAGGGACCATTACTATGAGGTTACCCCACACAGTAGACTTGCTGTCATGGAAACAGGGCTTTCTGCTTCATCCCAACCAACAGGCTTTCAACCTGATAATGAATAATAGAATTTTAATTCCTTTTAGACACCATCTAAGGATGTGCTTCAAGTGCTCCAGGAGGTGTGAAAACCTACCACTAGAAACGTTTACATCTCCAAATGGATACAATTTTCTAATTAGTTTCTTAAGAAGAGTGAGAACCTCCTCTAGGTGGGAGTCCCTACAATTTTGTCCTAGTTGTTTGAGCTACTCAATGATGTGACTAGCCTGCTCATCAAGGCACACTGGCCCATCTTTTCTGCTGCATGCCACTTAATCCCCCTTTGCTCTCAAGAATTGAAGTCAAATAGTTTCTAAAAACTGTCTTTCATTTGAATCCATCTAGGATCGCTATCTTACCTCCTTGGAATCTCAAATTTATTTTGAAAAATGTACATTTCCACATATTGAACCAGTGGCCTCCACCTCCCTAAACATTTGTACTTAGAAAACTGTTTTACCCATGGCCTTTACTTCTTCCAGAAAGATTTCTGAGCTACACACCCTTATGGCCACTCCTCCCTTCCTTACCTTATGTAAGGGTAGGGTTTCTCTTAGGTGTAACTCTTCTTTTATGCCCCTGGTGGTAAATTAATGGTCTGTCAATCAGGCTAGAAATATACCTACCTTCTTCCCAAACCCACGGAACAGGGGGAAGAAGCACATACCCTCCATGGATGTCCACAGACAACTCAGATTTTATCTTGACAAGATTAAAGATATTATAAAAATGGACCAGCTTTTTGTTTCCTTCCAGGAAGGCAAGTTGGGCAACCCAGTCTCTAAACAGACAATCTCCAACTGAATCTCAAACTCTGTATCGTTTTGTTGTTTCTACCATGGCAAGTCCCTGTTTTCACCCATGAAAATATACTCCAGAGCCATTCTGGAGGCAGCCACCTGCTCCTTTGTACACACCTTGATAAAACAGAGTGGATGCTGTTCCTGGATCACGGACTTCTTCTGGATTAGCTATGGGAATGACTCATCAATATTGGAATATTAATCTAAGGAAGGGCAGTTTACTTATTTATTTATTGACTAATTGAGATTTAGTTACCGAGAAAGTCTTACTGGGTAGAAGCCCCTATTCAGAGGAGACCCGGGGAGAAAAGCTCCAAATTATTACAAAATATTTTAAGAATAATAATTTTACAATCTTCAAAAATAAAACAAAAACATCTGCAGTTTACATAATTATAGCAAATTAGACATAATATAAAAACATTGGTCAAGAACTGATACAAGGTATATGACAATAATTTCATATTTGGAGAAATTTTAGACAGTTTGTAGAGAAATTAAGGGTAAATTAGTCTAATACAGATATGAAATTGCTGTATGAAGTGAGGGAAAAACAGGCTAATGGTATACTTAGAGAGAAGGTCAGGGAAGAACATTAGAAAACAGTAGGGAAGTGAGTAAAGAAGGGAGAGTAATGAGGTATAAAGAATGAAAAGGTACTTGTTCACATTTAGGGATGTGGTTTATCCTGATTTTGAACTAGAACAGAGCCAGATTTTAGCTTGGAAGTCTTTCAGAGTGGTTTGAAAGATGGGAAGGAGGGTATAGACCTGATGTATATATATAGGTAAGGAGTTCCAGGTCTTAGCAACCTTGTATGAATACAGAGAATGCCCATCAGATTTTCTAGGTTTATACACAGACAGGAGTTTTTGGTCATTGGATTGCAATGACTGACTGGGAACATAAATCATATTGTCTCCTCTTAAACCCAGTCACTATCTTCCTTCATGGAGTAAAACCTGCGGTCACTACATCTAACCTTGAAATTGCAGGAGCTCTGCCACAGTGTCTTACACCTACAAGTTTACTGAGAATTTTGTACAGTTGTGTAAGATATTACCATAACAGTAGATGTCCTACTGGTCACTGTTATAGTATTACATTATGTTGTACTAATACTTATCCACCCTCTGGACTGGGTGGGGGGGATCAGTCCCCCCCTCCTTTAAGCTGACCTTGTATTTTTTCTTTGTTGTATTTAGTCTGGCTTCTCCAGGGTATCCTGGCTTTAGGCAGTCTGAGGATTGTATGCTCCTATGTCCACTTATGTACACCTACACTCATGAGCTTAAGTCATACTCTGGATGTATGAGCACCTAGAAGTTTTTGGCTTTGGAATGCAGGCTGGACATCAGGTTACTGAGGCGAGATAACCATGTCAGTATTTGAATACTACAGCAGTGACCAGTAGGGCATCAGCTATTCTGGTAAGTACTTATGAAACGGCACTTTCTTCATAATATCCGGTGCTGCAGTACTTTTGGGAATTCTGCTTACAGACACCCAACAGTCAACCGACTTCCAAAGCCCCCCCCCCGGCCTGTCAGATGCTGCAAAGGGACATCTTCAGGAATCATCTTGTTATTTTTATGACACAATTGATTAATCCTAGTTTGTGTCATCAGTCTAGTAGTTATATCCGATTTCAGCAGGGTAAGTGACAAAATGTATGACTAGATGTCTGTTTTTAAAAAAAAAAAAATTACTTTATCAGATGTGGTGGTGCTGCGGTAGCGTTGTCGCCTCACAGTAAGACGTTGTCTTGTTCGATTCTCAGCTAGAGCGTCTTCTGTGTAGAGACATGCGTGAATGGGCATACCTTCGTTGAAGGTTGTGCATCAGGGTCAGCAACTCGGCACGTAAAAATCTACTGCCAATCATTAGCGAACCGGAGTTCAGTTGTGGCGACCCCTAACCGGGAAAAGCCGAAAGACACAACAAGATGTAGAAATCAAATCCCCATTAGGAATTCTATCAGTTGTGACTTTTTTGCCTGGGTCTGGTGGATGATGTCCTCGTGAAATGTCTGCATAGTGCATCTTTTAATAAAAGGACCTTACATTTTTAGACAGAATCTCTCCAGGAAGGCTTATCTCTGAAGAGTGCTTCTTTCCGGTCTTTTTCTGGTAACTCATCCAATCTTGTTGGATGTGTATGGATCTCCTGACTAAGAATTAGAGATCCCTAGTTCATCCCAACTTGAAGACACTAATGATGAGAATGTGGATGATTTTACCCTCATCCCATTTTAGACACATTTTATTAAGATGTACATCTTTAAAGAGGATGGAAACCTAATACAAGAAAATCATAGATTGCAAAGTGGAAAACATTTTCCCTGTGGTTTCTCAGCAGAGACCAGGACCCAGAATCTATCCAGGGGTCACAGGTTCTCACCTGTCTGTCATGTCCCTACAAAACGGGTTATCATATGCCTCTATGAACGTACACATATTAGCTATCCTAGCCTCTGTGTTAACAGAACCATCAGTGTATTCCCAGATGCCAAATGAGCAATTCATAAAAGAGGTATTACCTCCAAGATCACATAAAAAAAATTACTTCACCATGGGATCTGAATTATGTCTTGGCAAAGTTCACTTTTCCCCTTTTTTAACTGTCTGCCTCAGAGTCTCTCAAATCTTCTGTCCTGGAAAACTGCATTGCTGTTACACTAACCTGTGCTAGATGAAGTTCAGATCTGCAGAGCATCACATGTAAACAGCCCTTTCTAATCTTTCACGAGGACAGAGTCACCCTAAGGACTAATTTTTCCATCGTGCTCAAGGTAGGGTGGTGAAAGAATTGTTCCTGAGTGAAGCTTTTCATCTCTCTGTATTTTTCCCTTCATCCCAGAGTGATGGAAAGAATCTTGTACTCACCAGGTGTGTGCAGGGAAATGAGATCTTACTTGGGCATTTTATTTCTTTTGCTAAGGATAGAAAGGGTAAGACTGGTAAAAAACAGTATCAAAAACAGATGAGTAACAAGCTGATGCAATATGCTCTTTCTTGGCAAGAAAGTTCCAGGTAATAATAGTTGCTGTTTCACATGGGCTATTGTAGCTACTACAGCTTTCATACTGGAAGCAGCAATGTGGTCTTCTGTATACACCATTTCAAACATTATAACCAGAACAAAGTTTTCATGGCCTGGGCAGGCTTTCCACAGCGCCTCTTACCGGCCTATTCCTAGAGCCAACCGAACACTAGTCTATAAACTGTAGGAGTCTTCCCAAAAGGTGCTACTGCTGTAGTTGATTTTTTGAAGGACATTGTACAACTGTGTTAGTAACTTACCTTAATTATAGATGAGTTAGTATATCCATTGTTGCAGTACCAATTCCCTCCCAGTATACTCTCTTTTCTTGTGGCATAGATGGGTAAGAGTGGGCACCTCAATCACCTTTTGCCACCTACAGATCAGTCACCTTCCTACCCCCAGGGTTAAGCAGCAGCAGCATTGTGACTTAGTTTGGAGGTCTTCTGGTTGGGATTCATACACTGGTGAGGGGTGATTCCTGTGGTGGTATGCCTTAGCACCCTTGCGCTGGATTTCTGTTGCCATGTATGAAAGGTCAGAAGATGGTGTTGGCTGACATCCCTTTATACCAGCAACACCCTAACATCTGAGTGAAAGAGTATCAATCAGGTAAAGAAGGGAAGGGTGAAAATCTCTAGAAGTCAGGCAAGCTGTCAGCCTTTTGTAGGCAGAAATTCCCAAGAGTCAACACTGCAACTGTGGGTATACTCCTGCATCTACTTCTCATGTGTCATTTGTGAATATTAATATAATTCATATGCTTGTCTTACAAATGTAAGAGAACTATATGTTATGTGTATATTAAACTACTGGTGCAGAAGTGTGTGGTGAACTGTATGTTATGTACTGAGCTTCAAGAATGTAACCACAGTGTACCCTACTGGAAAAGAGCAGAAATGTATATAAACTCTATACCTGTGCAAATGTATGATGTCATGTTGTCCTGTTTCGCCTTCATTCTTACTTGGATGCGTTTGGAGCCGATCCTCGGCTCTGACTCGGCCGAATACACAGCTGAAGTCTCAAACTTGGTTCGTGGCAGGTAGGTATCCCATGATGCAGTGGTGCAACTCTCCAGATCTTGTTTGCCGCTTTACAAGGTTGGATGTACTCTTCTTGCCCGTGGCTACATTTTTTTGTCTTTTTACACATTACTAGCCTAAACTTTTGGGAGTCATACATTAGTAGTGTTTTTGTGTGCTTTTAGAGTGTAGCTTACTTTATCTCCTTTCTGATGTCGTTTCTTCACAGGCCTACTTTTGTATCCCATAGTTAATTATTGTAGGTGGTGCCTTATTATAATACCTGTAGTGTTGTGTGTTGTTTTTAGTCTACACTCATAGTTAGCTAGTTTGTTATTTAGCTCATTTAAATTATAGAGCTAATTGCCCATTTTAGTTAGAGGGCTTGTAGTTTTATTGTTAGTGTTCTGTCTTTTGGTATCTAGGTCCGTTTAAGTTAGAGGTCCTAGTGCTCGCTTTTAATCAGAGCAAGCTAGTTTCCAAATATATCTCTAATACTTCTTAGATGTGCAGTGTTTGTTAGGTTAGTGTGTGTTTATATATCTGGCAGTGTACTGAGTTATTTGCTGTTTGTAATCCTTTTGGGAACTTCCTTCTTTTATCATGTCTAAAGACACTAGGGAGAAAGAGCATAAGTCTTCGGGCTTTAAAGAATGTCAGAAATGCACTCAGAAAATGTCAATTACTGACAGACATGTAATTTGTGTATATTGTCTAGGGACTATACATCTACAGGAGAATTGCACTTTTTGCCACTCCTTTAGTACACGTGCGTTACAGGAGAGGAGAAACAAACTGATTGTTAAGGGACTCAAAGCCAACCTTTGAGGAAGCTGTGCAGAGTGCTTCTTCTTCTTCATCCTCCTCTTCTTCTTCTAAGAGGGATAAACCATCCAAAAGGCCATCTCCTGTCTCTTCGGCTCAGTCTGAGCCCCCAGAAAATTGTCAAAACTTTCTAAGCCATCTACCTCCTCACCTCCACAGGCCTCACAACCAATGGAGGTCATCATTATTGACAAGCCTAGTTCTTTGGCCCCAAGGTTTTTGGAGCAGCAAGATACCATGTCTCGGAGCCGGTCCATTGACATTCCACCGGTCTCCCCTACCTTGAGATCTCCCTCTCATTTTGGAGAGATCTCATTCACCTTCTCTATCCTCCAGGTCCACTAGGAGCATATCTGATGATGACGTGGAGCGGGTGGTATGCTGACTTTTGATGTCGCCGGCGCTAGCTAAATTGTCCTCGGCTCCGACCCATCAGGTCTCGGAGCCTTCCAAGACTCTTGCATCCACTGTTGTTCCTCCTGTGAGCCAAGCTGATCTTCAGAGCTGGAGTGCCTGGTTACCACTTACTGTAGAACCGTCGGTTCCAGGACCCCCTTCAGAGGTTATGGAACCGACATCTGCTCTTACACTCTGCACTGTCCAGGGTGTCTGGGAGCCAGGGTTCTCCGGTCGGCCCTGGGGGGGATGCACGGACCCGAACTTCTTTGGCTCCGAGCCTACCCCTCAGTGCATCTGCTCGGGTGAGCTTGGCTCCTACATCGGCCTCAGAGCCGGTCTCTCTAGGGCCAGAGGTGTCCTCAGAACCGATGGGATCTGCTTTCGAGCTAATGAGGAGTGCGCTGTCCCCCTCTACAGCTCTACATAGAGATACCAGCATTCGTCCTCCCAAGGCACTGGCTACTGTCTTGGCACCACCCCATCCACAGGATAGCAGAGATCCAGAGCCTCAAGATCCCCATTGGGCGAACCCCTCTCTTCTGAAGCCTCCCCAGAATACCTTTCTGAGGAGCCCCCTTGAAAGCGGACATTCCAGAGGAAGCATATAAACTCCCCTGATGAGTCTGTCACCTCAGACACTGACCTTGAGGGGTCAGAAGGGTCCCCACAGTCATCCTCTGATGATATCTCATTTTGTAGATATCCTGGAGATCCTAAAGCAGAGAGGCAGCTGGAAAACTATCACCTCTTCGGATGAGGAGTCAGTGTACCTGAAGGCCTTTGGATCTCAACCTTCAGCCTCCTGGGTGTCTCAGGCTTTTGATGAACTAATGGACTTGGTCAGTCGAAAGGTGTGGGAGTCACCTGACACTATGGAATCAGTCCCTCAGAGGCCAAACAAGTTTTTGTCAGCCCCTACTGTAAAAGATTTTCTCACAAAGGGTGTACCTGTAGATGCTATGGTGGTGGCAGCAGCCAGCAAGAAGGAACTTTCTGAGACATCCTCATCTGTGTATCCTCCAAACAAAGATTTTCGAACGATGGATAGATACAGGAAGCATGTGTTTTCGTCAGCGACTTTTACACTCCAATCACTGAACTACCTCACACACTTTACAAGGCTGCAAAGAGATCTCCTGAAAGAGCTAGGAGACACTCTACAAGGTTCATTAGCTGCGGGGGTGACTAAGAAAGTCTCCTTCCAGCTAGCCACCTTAAATTCTATTGTCAATACGTCCATGAGACTTATATCTTATGCAGCGGATAGAGTGAGTAATGCAGTAGGTTCAGGAGTTTCCTTGAGGAGACCCTCCTGGATGCGCTTGTGTAATTTTGCAGAACCTTTTCAGTGTACGTTTACTAATGCCCCCTTTGATGGTTCTTCACTTTTTGGATCCAAAATAACAGACACACTCACCAGATGCGAGCAGGAAGGGAAAACTCTCTCTCTCTGTACTGTCAAGACCTTACCCTAAAGATCAGAAGAGTGGAAAAATGTGGTTCAAAAGATCCCATGGAGCTTTCCAAGATGCATGAGGTGAATCCTTCCCCAGGTGCAGAGGGGAGGCAACAATGGTAGATGTCATCCTAGAGGCAGAGGGGGTGAGCAAAACCAGGGTGACCATGATTCCTTTCGCGGACGTCCCTGTCAGCGATCCTGAAAGGAGGCCCACCTGCCCTACTCTGGAGGCAGTCGAGGGACGTTTGTCTTTGTAGCCAGAAGCCTGGCAAAGTATCACAAAATACAAGTGGGTACAAAGCATAATATCCAGAGGATATTCCATTCCCTTTTGCCACCCTGTCCTACAAATCAGAACAATACCAAATGTTTCACTCAATCTAAGGGAGCAAGCAACTCTAGAAATCCAAAGGTTGCTGGACAAAAGAGTCATCCAAAACATCCCCGCAGACCAAATAGAATTCGAAACTTACTCAGGATTCTTTTTGGTGCCAAAAAGAACAGGGGACTGGAGACCCATATCGGATCTCAGCAAGTTAAACAAATCTGTCAAAAAGTCAAAGTTCCAAATGGTGACACTGCAGTCAGTACTTCCCTTCTTAGGGAAAGATGATTGGATGTGCTCAATAGACCTCCAAGATGCGTACTACCACATAAAAATGGACAGAGCATCAAAGAGTCACTTACGCTTCTGGCTGGGAGCCAGTCATTCTCAGTTTCAAGCTCTGCCCTTTGGTCTCACTACAGCCCCCAGAGTGTTCACCAAATACATGGCAGTAGTAACGGCTCACTTTAGATGTCTTGGATTCAAAATGTTTCCATATCTGGATGACTAGCATCTAACTGCCACTACCAAGCATTTACTCCAACAAGCCAGGGATGCGACATTGGAAATCTGTGCTCAGTTAGGCATTACAGTCAGTTTACAAAAATCTGTCTTGTTGCCCTGTCAACATATTACCTTCATAGGCGCAAACCTAGACACTGCATGCCTTTCAGCCAACAGAATTTCAGCCCTCAGACAACAAATTCTTCACCTTCTTCCAAAGGACAAGGTGAAGGCATAGGTAGTTCTGAAACTTCTAGGGACAATGGCTTCAACCATAACACTAGTTCCCCTCGCCAGGATGCATATGAGAATCCTTCAATGACTCCTGTTCTCTCAATGGTCACTTCAATATCTTCCTATGTCCCACCTGATCAGAATAACGGAGTCATGCAAAAAGGACCTATGGTGGTGGATCCAGTCCAACCATGTGACTATTGGGAGACCCTTTATTCCACAACGACCTGTTGTTAAAGTGACCATGGATGCTTCCCAGAGAGGGTGGGGGGGGGGCATTATCTGAGAAGGACTGTCCAAGGTATATGGCAGGACCATGAAGCCCACTTGCATATCAGTGTTCTAGAGATGTGAGCAATGCTTCGGGCGTTGCAAGCACTCCACAACTCTCTTCCACTGGGGACGATTGCTATACAATCAAACAGTATGTTGGTGGTTTGGTACATAAATAAACAAGGAGGAACAAAATCATGCCCACTCTGAGAGCTTGGCAATGGGCAATTTCTTCCCAATGCTTTCTAGTAGCAATGCACATCTCGGGGAAATCCAACGTGATAGCTGACAAGCTCAGCAGCGCAATGTTAATGCCTCATTAGTGGTCTCTGAACCAGAACATAACGGAAGAAATTTTCCGGAAGTGGGGTCAGCCTCCTGCAGTCTTTTTGCCACTCCCATGAATGCCAAGTGCAGCAGCTACTTTGCCCTAATTCCTCTACCAGGGGAGACATCGAGAGACGCACTTGTACACATTTGGCCCTTGGGACTTCTTTATGCATTTTCCCCCATTTCTCCTCATACCCAAAGTCATTCAGAAAGCAAAATCCTTGGAAAGCAGGATAATTCTCATTGCCCCATACTGGCTTCTGCAGATCTGGTTCCCCTTCCCCTTGCCTCATCTTCAGGAGAAGCCGTGGGCTCTGGACCTAGTTCCAGACCTTCTGACACATAGGTCAGGAGCACTTCATCCTTCTCTCCACACCTTCAACTTGACAGCATGGCTGCTGCACTTCCCAATTTAGTCAGGGTTCAAAACTTCACTCCAGCAGTCAAACACATATTGATGTCCTCTCATAAAGTTTCTACTAGAAAACTATATACGAGCAAGTGGAAAAGATTTTCCTCACTGGGCTCAAAATGGAAGCATTGAACCTTTTTCTGCACCTATTCAGTCTATTTTAGAATTTCTGGCAAAACTCTTCCAGCAGGGCTCAGCTGCAGCAACTATTAGGGTCCAGTTGGCTGCAATTTCAAATTTCCCCATTGGTGACTATTCCCCTAACTTAATGTCACACAGGTTGTGTAAAGCATTTTTAAAAGGCACTTCCTTATTGAGACCTCCTTTTAAGGAACCACTTCCTCCTTGGGATTTAAATTTTGTCCTAGCTCAACTTACATTGCCACCGTTCGAGCCTTCTTCATCTTGTAACCTCACATTTCTTTCCAGGAAGACCATTTTTCTGGTAGCCTCTGCCAGAAGAGTCTCAGAGTTGCAAGCACTGTCAATCAGACCTCCATATCTGATCTTTCATAAGGATAGGGTATCATTACAACTAATCCATCCTTTAGATCTAAGGTTTGCTCTCAATCCAATATCAATCAATCCATTGAGCTCCTGATGTTTTTTTCCGACCATAGCAACAAGGCAGAGTATAAACTCCATCAGTTGGACATGCATAGACAGCTCAGATTCTATTTGCCTAGAACTGAAGATTTCAGGAAATCTGATCAATTATTCATCTTCTTCTCTGAGGCAAAAAAAGGGTATGCCAGTTTCTAAAATCACCCTTTCTAATTGGCTCTCAAATTGTATCCCTTTATCTATACCTCCAATAATAGAAAGCTGCCATTCAAAATTAGGGGTCACTCAACCAGAGCATTAGCTACATCATCTGCTTTTCAGGCGAGAATGTCTATGGACAGTATTTGTGCTGCAGCTACGTGGGCCAGTTCTCATATGTTTATCACTCATTACAAAGTGAATTTGGCCTCCAGGGACAGAGCCTCCTTTGGTTCCACTGTGCTCAAAGGTGTGAGCCACCCAGGAAAAAGGTGCTAGGGACTCTGTCCCATCCAAGTAAGAATGAAGGCGAGATAGGACAACATAACATAAAGTAGATAGGACAACATAACATAAAGAAGTTATGTACCCACCATAACGTTCCATGTTTGTTGTCCATCTCGCCATTCATTCTTATGACCACTCCCTCCTTTCCCCATCCAGAGACTCCTAGAGGACCTGGAGGTGTTCTTTCTTGTTTATATGAGCTCCTTGACTCAGTTTGTTTCTCCTTGACATGGGGTCATACATATATGTGTGTGTGTGTGTGTGTGTGTGTGTGTGTGTGTGTGTATATATATATATATATATATATATATATATATATATATATATATATATATATATATATATATATATATATATATAATTAATATGTTAGCAGCAAACAAGGTCTGGAGAGTTGCACCACTGCATCATGGGATACCTACCTGCCACAAGCCAAGTTTGAGACTTCCAGCTGTGCATTCAGATGAATCGGAGTTGAGGATCGGCTCCGAACCCATCCAAGTAAGAATGACTGGCGAGATGGACAACAAACATGGAACATTATGGTGAGTACATAACTTCTTTTTTTAATAGTAGAAGCTGGGACATACAGTGTTAACTTGCAAAACTTCAAGAAAATTAATAGTAGAAGCTGGAACATACGGAGTTAACTTGCAAAACAGTTGAAATTAAAAGTGCTTTATGATGTGCTGTAAAAAGTATTTTCAGTGCAGCAAGCAGACACAATGTCTAGAGCTACAAGTTTCTTTCTATTATCTTGGAGAGAAGTAATTACTAGGTCTAAAATGTAAAAGTATTTAATTGTTTTGCAACTTCCAGTTCTGGCCAAACGTCTGAGAGATATGTATTTTTCACAGAGAAATGTTAAATTTTGTTAAGTTTCTGTTAGCCTGGGAACTGAAGGCAAGTGACAAAGAGTGATCACCAGGCTAACCCAGCAGTAATGTTTTGATATTAATTTGGGAATTCTATCAGAGACTGTGAATTTTGTATCGTGTCTTGGATCTAGAAACATCCATTCAGCACTTCTCATCTGCATTTGCCTTGCTCTGTAAGTAAGTCTATGGTACAGTGATATCTCTTAGATGTAGATAGGAATATAGTAAAGATTAGTTTAGTTGTTTTCTGTATTTATTTGAAAGTGTCCTGCAGTGTTGTTTTAAAATATTTCCTGTGATTCTGAACTCTGCAGTTACTGGGTTGTTTGAGTATTGTTTTGTTCTTTTATTATTTATTATCAAATATATTTAAACCTTTTAATTGTGGCTAGTTTGTTTAGATATATTTAAGCTCTTAGGGTACTTGCATATGTATTTGGTGACACTGTATAGGCCACTCCAATAGCCTTAGCCTTGGTCACACTTGCCATTTGGATAATAGTAACATTACACAGTAGGATTGGACATCCTTTGGTAAGGGCCTTATAGTAGCTGATAATTAAAGGTGGCTGGTGGCAGCTGGTACTACCTTATAGTCTGGGCAGAAGGGGCAGGGACACAAAGCACTAGTTGGACAGAGAGGGTGCTGGAGATCTTAGCTTAGCCACTCAGCTGAGATCATAACCCTATAGCTGTGCCAGTGGGGAGTCTTATTGGGGATGTGAAGAAAGAGGAAGAAACCAGCCCCAGACTGACTGTGATCTATTTGTGCTCTTAAGGGAAATTGTACTTTATTGTGTGTGTACTTGTCATCGTCCCAATGAGTACGTTCCTCACTGATGCTAGTGGTGAGGATTGAGGCTCCTTGATTAATGGGCTATTGCAGGGATGTCACAGTAGTCTTCATTGATATTCACAGCTTAGGAAGTAAATATAAGAACCCAGAAGTTCTGATAGAACAGTTAACTGTTGCACTACAGCACTGTAGTCAAATCTTGCCAATGGTAATTTATCTGTCTCTCACACGTGTGGGGTAAATATTGCAGTTATTAGAGCTACATAAGGAATAGTGAAATATGTGTGCTATGTAGCCAACATGCGTACTGTTTAAAAAAAATCTAGAACAGGAAAAGGGGAAGGCTGAACAAAAATCCTAAGTCAACTCATTTTTAGGGGAGTGGGTAACAGACAGTGTTTTGGGCCTCACTAAAGACAATAAGTCATACCACTTTATACATTTTTAACACCTTTATTAAATTATTACTTAAGACATAGGCAAGCATACATTAATATAAACGAAAACAAATTGTATTAGCATATTTCCAATTACATGCAATGCACATCACATAGTTTCTTTGTTATTACTATCATCAGTCCAACGTTACATAAACTGCTGAATTCCTGTCTTATCTTAAACCTCGGTCCTCTTCCTCCTCCTGAACATTATTCTACATATATTGTTTACACAATTTCCATTTTTTCTATGTAATTTGTTCCTTCCCTTTACAAAAGATCCCATGTCCATTTATTTTATCTATGTTACAATATTCAGTACATCAAATACAGTTGCTTTCAATTCTGACTTCCATTTTCTAGTAATTATTTTTTTGGCAGCCATCAGAATTAAACTTAACAAGGCCTTACTCTATCTAGGCAATTCATATCCTGTGTCCCAACTCAAAAGAATAATTTCCTTAGTTACACCAATTTGCTCACACAACGTTTCTGACAGAGTACTCTGTAGGGGATTTTTAAACTCTGCCAACTCATTACTCTCCCAGAACATATGTTCCCAGGTTTCTCTTTCTTCCAGATCACACTTCCAACATTTGCCATGTATCTGAGAAAAAAATTTGTCATAGTCTGCTTGGGGTATGAAAATACCAGTGTAAACACTTCCAAGCAAAAATCCTAAACCTTCTAGACCTTGTTGTATACTTGGGAGCTGTACTTGTGTCCTTTCATTGTTTCCTTGTAAACTGTTTATCCAATCTCTCTTTCCAACCTTTTCTAACGTCCTCTGAATGTTCCTTATAGTTATTGTGAAATATTTTATGTGCTCTACTTATTATTCATATTTAAACAGCAGTTTCTGTTCTAGACTCTACTAAAATGATACCAAAGCAGGCCTTTCACTTAGGATTCCCCTATCCTTTTCTCTTTGCCTGTTCTCTGATATCAGTTGCAGGTAGGGAAGATGGTCTCTAGCCTGAGGTCCAGAAGTCTTCTTGGTCGCATCCAATTTTATTACTTACCCTCTCTAGTTATTTCCTCCTAATATCTTGGTTCCTCTGCCAGTTTTCTCCAGTAAATTTCACCTGCCCATCTCACCTGTTCTCTGTATCCCCAATTGGAGTCATCCCTATTAGCAAAATTTGCTTTCTTCATTCTCGTCTTGGCTTAGCTCTTAGAATACTTTCTGCTACTTTCTGAACATAATATTTTGAATGACTTGTTATTATTTTCCTTAAGGATCTGCATCCAAACTCCCACCCCCCCCCATTCATCATCACCATAACCATCATCCTTTGTCACTTTGAATTATAAGTTTCTGCTTGTGTTATGTGTATGAGCCTTAATTGTGTATCTCTAAAATATCCCATCAAATCAGGTAGTACTGAACAACCATGTTCTGTTGTCAGGATCCAGTTTTCCCACTTGACCCTTGCCCTCTTCCCCTCCCAGATAAAATGCTCCAAATTTTTGTTAAATATTGTCCACAACTTTTCTTCTGGTTAATAAAAATATGCTTGACCTGTATATAAAAATAAAAGGACTAAAAACATTTTCACTGCTTGTATCTTACTATCCATCAATCAAAAGCTTCCAGTTTCTCAGTTTTTGTATTATCTTTTGTTTAGTCTCTTCCCAAATATCCTTATCTGCCATAACAGAAGCCTTTTTAATCCATACTGCTAAATATTTCATTTCATTGTGTCCCCATAAATATGAGTATTGCTGAACCAATTCATGTGTGGGTACATAGTTTATAGCTGTAGGGTTTGTTTTATCTTCATTAATTGTATATCCCCAAAAGACTTGAAACTCTCTCAAAATATTCCACAACATTGAAATGTCCTTTTCTAGGTTTATTCCATTGTCTGCATTTTTGTAGAATTTTCAGACTTGCATAACTGTTCATGAGTCCATGCTAGGAGGCTTATGATATGTACTTTTCAGTGATCAGCCACAACCTGTGGTGATACTCCAGTTTGCATGGTGAGGAAAGTAGCACCCCACCTGCAACACACAATATCGGATGCATTGCAAAAGGTCTACCTTGAGTATGGTTTGACAGAGTGATATCTAACATGATACTGGTCAGTAGAAGGGTCTCTGCTATGGCGATGGTGGGTTGCTTCTTTATACTCCAGAACATAGTGCATTATGGCATGAGACTGGATGAGTTCACCCACATGGAAGGAAGAAGTCTAGGTTTATGATTAGGTTCACTTTCCAAAAATGTGATACTGCAGTTATAGGCACTATTACAATGTGATTAGATGGGATGAATGTATGTAAATAATGGGTTAACATTAAGAAAACAGTAATAGATGTTAACAAATCTTTGTATTAGGTAACAGAAGATGACCTCAGTACACAAAAAAGTGGTTCTCGGAAAGTATACCCATAAGGTTAAGTACAAAAAGATTGTCTTTCAGGACTTTAAGTAATATACATTAGTGCTGATGTATTAACTCGCGGATAGAAAAACAGGAGATAAGAAATTACATTAAGAACAGAAGCAGACCATTCTTTAAAATAAAATGCTAAAAAGCAAAGATTAGGTTTTTTGTTTTTATCTTAAAAATTAAAACGGGTATGGCTTAGAGTTCTAAAATACAGTGAAATAAAAATGTTAATTCTGTTTTGCATTACTTCCTTAACTGGTACTAAAAATAACTAATGGTAGATTTTAGAGCATTCTAACTAGCAGCCTTGTCTGGCGCAGTGGGAGGAGTTGTCACCTCACAGCAGGAGGTTCTCTGAATTGATTCTCAGCTAGTCTGCTTTCAGTGTGGAGTCTTCATGTCCTTCTTGTGTTTGTGTGGGTTTTCTTCAGATCCTCCAGTTTCTTTCCACAAAGATATGCAGTACGTGGACTGGACACTGTAAATTGTCCATAGGTGTGTGTCCATGTGTGTAGTACAAAAGAACAAATGCAGCAGGGCTTAGCCACCTGATGGTGTGAACATAGGCTTTAGGTGATGGTTACTATTGATGTGACACCCAAAGTCTAACAAATTATTGACTATACTGTAGTACTGGTTTTATATATATATATATATATATATATATATATATATATATATATATATATTTATTTATTTATTTTTCATTTGATAACCAGGAAAGTCCGACTGGACTAGCAGTCCTTTTTCAACGGAGGCCCAAGGAGAAAAGCTCCACAGTTATATACAGTCTTAATACAACATAAGAACAGAGATTAACATAGAATACATTCAGACATGTATACATTCATTGAAATAGCCTTAGAGCAACATTATAACAGATTTTAACATAGAATATGTTAAGACATGCATATAGTTGTTGAATAAGATAAAATGTGTACTTATGAAATTGTGTATATATATATATATATATATATATATATATATATATATATATATATATATATATATATATATATATACACAAGATAAGAATGAGGGTATACAAGGCTTCTTAAAAGGCTTCAAGAGTAAAATCAGTACTGTAGAAGAATTTCAGATAACAGTAGTATACACTTTCTTTGTTGATTAACATTACTGAAGGGACTACTGGATTATTATATGTCTTTGGTCATTTATTTCACTTGTTCTCTTGTTGTAGAGCATGGGCATAGCCATTTATTAATGAGGTGGGTTTTAAGTGAGCTTTTAGACTGAGTTATGGAGGTTTCACTTGTACGGCTATTGGGTAGGGAGTTCCATGCTTTTGCTATCTAGGTGAAGTATAGGGATTCTCCTGCACAATTAGAGGTATTTTGGACTTCTAGTAGTTTGTTGGAGCATAGAACTCTTTTACTAGTGTAAGGTTTGAGTATACTAGTTAGGGCTGGGGTTTTATCTGGGTTGTGTAGTATTTTGTGGGTTTGGGTTAGTTGATTGTACAGTAGGAGATGGGGAAATTCAAGCCATTGTAATTGTTTTAGGGCTATACAGTGATGAGATTTATAGGGTAAATTGGTGGCAATCCTGGCAATTTTGTTGTAGCATGCTTCTAATTTAATGCTGCCTGTTTTTCTTAGATTAGTTAGAATAGGGGAAGCATATGTGAGAGTAGAGAGTAAGTGTGTCCTAGCAATGGTTTCTTTTGGCTGTTATTGTCAGAAAGGATTTATTCCTGTATAGGGCCCCTAGTTTATTTTGAACTTTTTTATGGTGTGAGCAATATGAATGTCAGGTCACAGTCTGTTTCTATGCCAAGTAGTTTGGTGTGACTGAATGATATGATAGTGCTATTGTTTTTTGATAATATATTGAAAGGGGTGAATGGAGGCTTGCGTTTAGCGGGGTTGAATATTAATAATTTTGTTTTATTGGGGTTTAGGATTAGTTGCTGTTCAGATAGCCAGGATTCGACTGATAAGGAAGGATGAGATGATTGTGTGAATTTGTGTGATTCTGGAATAGATGTGGCATTACATATAAGTGTGGAGTCATCTGCATATTGTATTACTGTGGCATGGGGAGTGGAGAGTTGGTGGTTGTTAGTGAAGATCGTGAATAGTAGTGGCCCAAGGATGGAGCCTTGGGGCACACCTAGTGTTACTGGGAGAAGTGGAGAGATGTCAGATTGCCATTGTACTGCCTGTTGTCTTCGTGAGAGATAGCTTTTGAACCAAACAATTATGGACTTTGATAAGTTTATCATGAGAAACTGTTTTGAATGCCTTTGAGAGGTCTAGGAATAGGGCTGGTACTAACTTATCATTGTTTATATGTGTATTTACTGTTTCTGTGAATGATAAGAGAGCAGTGGTGGTGCTGTGGGAGGGATGGAAACCATGTTGTGTTTTTGTAATTAAGTTATGGGAAGTGAGGTGGTCCATAATTTGCCTATGAATTCATCTTTCCAGAATTTTTGAGAGGGGCAATAGGATAGTGATGGGGTAATAGTTTGATGGTTCTTTTGAGGTACCACCCTTATGAAGAGGAATAACATAGGAGATTTTCCATATATCAGGGACTTTTTTTTTCAGTTATTGGCCGGTTAACAAGAATTGTCACAGGGTAAGCTATGGCCTCTGCAGCTATTTTCAGAAAGTCATCTGGGAGTTTATCTGCCGCTAGTGTGTTGGGTTTTAGTATTTTTAGCAATCTTTTAGTTGAATCTACATTGATTGGTTGCAGAGAGAAGTTAATGTTGTTTTTGTCTATGTTTCAAGGGGTATTATGGATGTGGAGAGGTTGTGACTTAGTAAGGGCAAGAATTGATTCAGTAAAGTACCTATTGAACTGGGTTGCTATGCTGATATTATTATTTATTGTGGTGGGTGGGGGAATCCTAACTTTGCCAGGTAATAGAATGTTGTTGATAGCAGACCAGAATTTTTGAGGGTTATTTAAGTGTTTTTTGCTGTATGTTATGGTAGTATCTTATTTTGTCTAGTTTAACTTCTTTTTTTACTTTGTTTCTGAGTTCCAGATTAGCTGTTTTTAGGAAGCCTGTTTGGGAGCCTGATTTGTGCCAGCCATTCCACTTTTTATCTCTGAGTTTCATTAGGGACCTGTTTTTTTTTTTTTAGTAAGCCAGGGTGCATAGTTAGCTTTAACCTTAATTGTTCATGCTGGGACAAATAGCAAATGAGTTTAGGAAAACATTATTGAAATAATTAACAGCATCATTAAGATTTTTTGAGTGGGACCCAGTTGCATGTTTTTAGTGCTGAGATTAATTGGTTAGGGTTAAAATTGTTTTTGTTTCTTATCAGATGTAAAGTTGTAGGTTTGAATTGAATGGAGCAGTGTATAATCATAAAGGTTGGCTGGTAGCCGCTTAATGTATCTGGTAAGCAACCTGCTTTGGTAAGGGTGGGGTCTGTTTGTGAGAATCCAGTCTGGTGTTGATTCTCACTTGAAGGATTTGTCAATTCTGGTTGGAGAGTGGATAGTTTGAGTGAAACCATATAGGTTTATGTGGTTGGTGGGATTATTTGAGGAACAGGTTAACCAGTCTATGGTAAGGTCTCCCATGATGATTGTTTCATGTGAGAAGGAATTGTTGGACCAGTTTAAAAGATTTTCTACAGTAGAGATTATTTACTGGTGGAATATAGCATCTGATAATATTAATAACCTTTCTATCATTTATTTTCAGTCTGGTCAGAATGATTTCAGCATTGTCAAAGGTGGGGGTGGATACTTCTAGAGTTTCTAGATTGAGTTCATTTCTGAACAGTAATGCCACTCCACCTCCATTTTTAACTTGTCTGTCTGTGCGTAGTATAGTGTAACCAGGTGGTAGGATGTCAGTGTTTGTATTTTTGGGTTTCAGCCATGTTTCTGTTAATAGTACAATATCAGGGTTATACAGAGCTAGGGTGGCATGAAGCTCATGTACTTTATTTAGAATAGGAAAAAACAGACGGTAACGACCGTCAGCTAGGTTAAAAAAGGCAGCGATGAGACAACGGCTCAGACTAAATAAAAAACTTTAATAAAATACTTCCAAAACTATTACATCCACGTTAAGCACTTTCATCTGCTAAGCATGCAGACTTCATCAGAACAAATAATTGTGTATCAAAACGCTAATTTAAAAACTTTTTGGCGCCAAATGTTTCACAAATTTAAAGTGCAAGTGCTATTATTTAACAAACAAATGAATAAACAATGAATAAATATTAACACATAAAACTGACATACTTAATCTAAATCATCAATTGATAGATTATATATATATATATATATATATATATATATATATATATATATATATATATGCCCTATACTAATACAAAATAATATGCATTAAAATTTAAAATAAACATCATACTGTTCCTATAATAAAAACTTTGCTATAACATCTTACGTGACTTCACATGAGTAAACTACCCTGTCATGACTTATTTCGTAAATCATATAATTATTCTAATGGTACTTTGCTATCTATAATTGTATGCATAAACATTATTAACATACCTTATAACTAGAAAGTAGGTATTACCATATTGTAGTGAGGGATATAAAAAATATAAAAAAATAAAAATTTAAAATTAGAAATAAAACTTCATACTATATTATGTATAATTGTTTCGCAACAAGGAAACATTTGTTACTTCTACCCTTACTGTAATTCAAGAAAAGGTTTTATAGATATATACTCATTTAAACCTGGTTCCCTCGTTGCATCTGTTCTAATTTGCCAGTCTCCCTTTTACTTAGTACTGCCTTTGCATTTCCTCCCCTAATGGAATTCTAAACCTGATCTATAATTCCAAATCTAAAACTATGTCCCTCATTATATTTTTTATATGTCTGTAAAGTGCGTTTTTTGTATCTTTGGTTTTTATTTTATATAGGTGTTCGTAAATCCGCTTACGTAACTGCCTCTCGGTTTTTCCTATATAAAACGCGGAACATAATACACATTTTACTCATGTGAAGTCACGTAAGATGTTATAGCAACGTTTTTATTATAGGAACAATATGATGTTTATTTTAAATTATAATGCATATTATTTTGTATTAGTATAGGGCATATATATAATCTATCAATTGATGATTTAGATTAAGTATGTCAGTTTTATGTGTTAATATTTATTCATTGTTTATTCATTTGTTTATTAAATAATAGCACTTGCACTTTAAATTTGTGAAACACGTTTGGCGCCAAAAAGTTTTTAAATTAGCGTATTGATACACAATTATTTGTTCTGATGAAGTCTGCATGCTTAGCAGATGAAAGCGCTTAACGTGGATGTAATAGTTTTGGAAGTATTTTATTAAAGTTTTTTATTTAGTCCGAGCCGGTGTCTCATCGCTGCCTTTTTGAACCTAGCTGACGGTCGTTACTGTCTGTTTTTTCTTTTTCTGGTGTTGTTCTGTGTTTAACGTTCGATTATGTCGGAGGCTATGGAGAGCGTATGTGGAGAGACAGAGGCTTTATTGGACAAAGAAGATCTTGGTTCGTTGCGACGTGAAGTGAGTTCCTTGCGAACTGAAGTGTCCCGTCTACTCGAATTAGTGGGGCAGATGCAAGGCAACGTTGGCATGGTGAAAAATGGAACTGTGGAAAGGAAGGAAAGTGTTCCTTCTGGTTGTGGGGTGTCCACACAGACTTTCACTCAGTATGAGATACCCAATGGACAGTGAGAAGCATCGACATTATAAAATGAGTTACTGTCCATCAGAACACTAATAATAATGCAAGTGTCATGTCAGAAAACGAGCTAACGTTTGATTTCTCACTATTTAAAGTGGATGATGAATTTGAACGTATAGAAGCTCAGCCAAAACATGCGCAGCCAGTAAAAACTTATGCAGCAACAACAAAACCAAAATCTGGTTGTGAAAAAAGGTACTGTATATAATGCTTCCAGTCCAAGGGACAATGTAGCACATGTTCGTAATATTGACAATGGAGTTAACAAATTGGACAATTTTTTATTAAATGATTATGAATTTACCAACAGTATTGTTCATATTAAAAGTGCTCCGCAAGAGAGTAGAAAAAGTGTGACTTATGGTACTTTGAAGGATATGATATATTTAATGGGAAAACAGTTGTTGAATTTCAAAAGTGTTAAAATTGATAATGCCTATCTTATGAAATGTATTTCCCTGGGAATAGTACCAATGGGGTTAAGGTTTTTTAAGTTACCAATGGGTGTTAACCTAGATAATGATACCAAGGCTGAATTTAACACTTTATTTAATTCTTGTGGTATAAATTATATGAAGTTGTTAATTAAGAAGAATGATGAGAAAATAAGTATGATGGTTATAGAATTGGAAAAAATTGAATAAGGACATAATGAATGATTTACTGTTTCCCCAATGGAGTGAATTGTATGATAAACAATTTAAATTAGCTGACATTAAAGCAGGTAAGATATAGGAGAGGAAAAATAAAAAGATTATACATGACATGGAACAATATAAGGATAATAAAGCATATATTTGGAAGTATACATATAATAATGATGAGAATAACAAGATATGGGATGGTAATGACGAGTTACTTGAGGAAAGGGGTGCAAATTTTCAAGGTGGATGTTTTTACACACCACACAAAAAGCAGAACTATCAGCAGAGAAACCGAAGAAATCGATGGTAGAAAATGAGTATTTAAATAAAAATAAAAATATACACGATTGTGATGAATCAATATTAGATACACATAAGGAAGTATATGATAGAAATACAGATGAAGAAAAAATCATTCATGAATACAATGGCTTAAAGATTTATAACTACACTAGTAGTATTATTAGTGAAGAACACGGCTCACTTTTCATTCCAAGATGGCTGCCGACTAGACAAGTCCCTATTTACTGAGCTCCTCACATTTATGTAATATCCGTTTTCTTTTACAACTTTGGAGAGATATTTTTCCTCAGATTTTTTTACAAAAAGCTTCCTTAAGGTTTTTTCTACACATCTGGAATATTTTTCTCTTTGGAATTATCAATTTGGGAAGTATTTTTCTTCAGAACAGTGTGTGGCTTCAATTATTGTGGATCCATCCAGCTTAAAGATTCTCCTCAGAACCTGCTTACCTGACTTCACTACTCCTCTTTGGGCATGGCTTCTAAATCGATTCCATGGAGACACAAGCAACAAAGGCCAAATTCTCTTCCATGCTCTCACCTGAGAAGGATTCCAGCTCAAAAAGACTAAGAACAAATAAACAAACTCCTGAAACTACTAAAGTAAGTAATAAAGATTTATCTGACTCAAACTTTCATTTAGATGAACTAAAATTAGCATTACAGCCTATTCAAGATGCTATTCAGAGTTTTTCTAAACAATTTACTGAATTTGGCAAATCTTTGAAACAAATAAGTGAAAGAATGGATTTGATTGAAAGTAAAAATACTGCTTTAGAGATAAGAACTGATTCTTTGGAAAATGACTTAAAATCTAAGGATAAAAGTATTTCAGAAATCCAAGCTAAATTACTAGACTTAGAAGCCAGGAGTCGTAGAAATAACATCATTATTCGTGGCTTGCCAGAAACTTATGATAATAAAAACTTATTATCAGTAACAAAACAGATTTTTGAGGCTTTGTTAAACTGTGAGGCAACCTCAAAATCTATAATTATAGAAAGAGCACACAGAGCACTGCATGCCAGTCAGGATTCTTCATATCCTCGGATCATTTACACTAAGTTATTAAACTTTCAAGACACTTACCAGATCCTTGAAGCAGCTAAAAGTAAAAACCAGTTTGTGTGGAGAAATCATAAATTATCATTTTCTCAGGATCTTCCTTCTCAAATAAAAATGAAAAGACAAAATCTTTCACTTTACTGTGCAGATTTGATCAAAAGAGAGATAAGATTTTGTATGAGTTATCCAAATACTTTATCTTTTTATTATAATGACAGAAGGTTTATGTGCACAAATCCCAAAGAAGCAAAAGAAATTTTTCTTAAAATTTTCAAGAAGCTGCCAGACTCTGTGTCTTAATGTTACATTATTTATTTAATCTCTAATGGAATGTTTTATTTAATGTGCTTCTTTTCACTTAAAACTTGACAATTTTTTTAATGTCTGAAAATGTGTTATCTGTTTGTATAAAATAACTTGTTTGGGTACCTTTCATTTTTCTTGATAGTAATGCCTTTATTTCAAAGGTAAAGTTTTACTGGTTATTATATTGACATTATTTCACTTAATCTACAGGGTTATTTTTATTTTGCGAAGTAATAGACTGACTTATAGCGCATTATCATAGTATTTTTCTAGCCCTTAGTGGTTTGTGAGCATTTTGGAGGGAAACTCATTGTCTCGAGATATGCTACAAATTGTCAGATTGTTCATTGCCTCAACAGCTGCATCTCCAGTTTACCTCGCACATACAAATGATTTTCGGAAATGCTGAATGACGTCATCACTAGCAAAATGAAACCATTGTGTTCAGTCATCCTTTCCTTTTACATTCAGTTTAGTTCTATATATGTTGTATACATTTACTGTGCCCTATCATAAAAATAAGCAGGCTTATCTTTATAATTTGTTTTTTTTTTTCTCTTTATTTGTATTTTTATTTTCATAGCTATTTTGTGAAAATAACCAGATGGTGCCCCTTGGTTTATTTACAAGTTATATAATATAATAACGATGGGAGCTGAGGGAATCACCACAGGATAGGGCTCTGTTTCTGACTGAGCCGTCTTTGTTTAGGGGCATGAAATGAGCGCTTTCGTGTGTGTTGACTGCGCTTCTTCAGATACAATTAGAAGTAGAAATGCGCATCTTTTTATGAAGTTTGGCGGGCAAGTCAAACAATAGTGCAGGCAGTGGTTCAATTGGCAGGCTTGTTTAATAATCGGACCCTTGAGGTGACCGTAGTCTCAGGGTATTGGAGTCCCTAGCTCACTGGGGGCTCTCCTAGCTTGACACATGTCCAAGTGCTTGGCATTTGAATGATATTTTGGGTCATTCAGTCTCCGGTGGTTGTTGTGGAGCTGCACATTGATTGGAGTGTAGTTTATGAAGGGTTTATATGATTCATATAAGCAATGCACAAGTAAGTTAAACAAGCAATGCACAAATAAGTTAAGTGGTGATGGCGAATGGGTAATACACTTCCGTGTGTCAGTTTGAAACAGAGTGCTGTGGTATTGACTTGCTTCTGGATCGGTTGGAATCTGCTACGGTTCTGTAACGTGGTGGAGCGCATCTGTTGATTCATCATAATATTTTGTGGAATTAATTTAATTTAGGGTCTAAGACTGATTTAATTTGGATTTAGTGTAATTCAAAGAACATTAAAAAATATTAGAAACTTGAAAATGTTAAAAACTTTCAAATAGCGTAGTTTTGATTATTCCTTATGATCCATGGTGATAGTATGACATGCGCAACTAAGATGACAGTATATTATGCGCTGATGTTGTGATGCAAAGATCTGAAATAGATTGAGTGTGCAAGGTTGATAGGAAGGTGTCTAATGGGGAACTAGTAGATTGATATAGCAAACTGAGGAATTCATAGGTACCATCAATGGTGGTCACTGTGGGAACTGAAAACGCATTGTTTCAGTAAACGTTAGATGGAGCTAACTAACATATTTATTAATTTATTATTCATTTATAAGTTGTTTAGTCATTGCCGACATTGTTGGTAAATGTGAATTTTATCTTCTGTTCACCAATAAGATTTGGACTTCTTTATAGTGAAGACCGATGTGCTCCTCAGGCAAGAGACCTACTTTGACTGACAGAAAAAGATAATCAACAGCAAAAGACTCAGACAAACGTCTTGTTTTAAATGTAGTCCAATACTTGCTGTAATAGAACACAGGGAATGCTTTTTAGACACATATATCTGGCCTTCGGAAACTCAGTATGAGTTTCAAAGCTATTCTGTGTTAACAAGCAGCAAATTAACTGCATCGCTGACAGTGTCAATAAACACAAATTAATCATCAGCTCATGCATAATGGTTATGGTCTTTTCTAAACTGAAGATTATTAATTGTTATTTCCTTTTTTCTTTTTACAAAAGAAGTAAAAAAAGGAAAGTAATCTAGTTCATGGAGGTTAGTCAAGGCAGTATTTTATTAATGTGAGATTTTCGGTTATTTATATGAAATACAACTAAATGATATGACCAAAAGTTTTGTCTATTGTTACACACTATGTTTTGTTTTCAGACATTATTTATTTTTGTTTCCAAGAAATGTCATAATAGGCATTGATATTCTTTCTCTGTTGGCGATATTTAATGTGCTGCTTACTCAACTGACTGCTATATAAATGTATTATTGCAACGTCTAATATGAATCTAAAAGTTTCACAATAAGACAACTATGCCTGTTTTATATAGTTAGTTGTCTGGTAAGTTCTCTATGCTCTGAGAAATAGAGGGCTGCATTAGTTATGTGGGTCTAGTAAGCTTTGTACTTGAATTTTGTATTAGTTCTATTTACTTTAGTTTTTATATACTCCATTTTTAAAACTTTACTTGTAAAATTTCAAAATTTTATTAGAATATAACGTGTATTTTAGATGTGTTATGGGGTTGTCATGTTAGTGCAGTTCTCTTCTTCCCTGTGTAGTGTTCACTTCTCATCTATAATTCATTCTTGATGTTGACAATGTATTACTGTTTGTAAAAGATATGGCATACATACTTCTCATGCTGATTTATAGGTATTTTGTTTATTTTATAACTTTGTTGATTAATGTTATAACCTGATATGAGATTGACTTTACAATTTTTCAGGGTTTTTTTTATTCTATAATTGTCTGACTTATGACTTCTTCTCATTGAAAAGAAGTATCCTTGTTGGGTTGTATTTGTTGATTTTCCGATTGAGGTAGGCTAGTCTCATCCTCTTTCTCATTTTTTCTGCTTTTTGAATACAATAAATAGCTTGTATATAGAGATGCTATTTATTAACACATATATATGAATCACATGAGGAAATTCATTCTACCCTATATATATTTACAAATATAGGAGCTTGTAGGTATTTTTGAATGGGGATTGTGTATGTTGGACATCTTGTGTTTAGATAGCTATGTATATATGTTTTATGTTATTGACTTGGTTTTAGTCCTTTTAAGGACTATATGTAAAATTTATTTTGTCAAATTCATGTTTTTGGTAACCAAAATTGCTAGTTCTATTATGTCTATTTTTGATCTTCCCTCATCAATAGGGGTATGGTGGGCAGGCACTAGGGTATGGATGAGGGTAGTGGGTAAATTTCAAAATATTTATTTTCTGAGATTACTTTTAACGTGGTGCTTTCATTTGAATATAGACCAGTTTAGCTACATTCTTTGTTTTTGGTACTTTTTTAATTATATTCAGGACATTACATCATACTTTCATCGCATCAATACCAACTTGTTACATTGCTCATGACAAATTACTTAATAATTGATTCCTGGAATGTTAGAGGAATCCAAAGTAAATCCAAAAAATCTTTATTATTTCATTTGATATTCAAATCACAAGCCAGTATATGTTTTATTCAAGAGACACACATACCTCGGGAAGACTGGGACAGGGGGATAAATAAAAAATGGATTGGGAGGATAGTAGCTTCTGGAGATTCTTCTAACTCTCGGGGAGTAGCTATAATTATTAAACAAAAATTCATAGGAAACATCTTAGAGGAGAAATATGACAATGAGGGCCATTGGTGCCTGTTTACTGCTACTATCCATAATCTGGATAAACCACTTTTAGTTTTAAATTTATATGGTCCTTGTAGCAATCAACATTTACTTATCTTAAAAATTTTCAATATACTTACTTGTTATAAAGACCACTATATTATAGTTGGAGGTGATTGGAATGCTGTAATAAATCCAGAAATTGATCGCACTAGTTGCTCCGCTTCTTATAATCATCAGGCTTCTCTGGCCTTAAATGAATTAATTTTGGAACATAATTTATTTGATCCACTCCACACTATAAAAATCTCAAACAAAAAAGATATTTACACATTTTATTCCAAATGTTATCACTCATGGTCTAGATTGGATTTTTTTTTGATCTCCAACAATATTTCTAAATTTATTTTGGATTTTAATATTGAACCCAGATATCTCTCTGACCACTCAAGAATTCTATTAAAACTAAACATTACCCATAATATTAAAAATAGTATCAACATAAATAAGTGGACACTGAACAATAATTTACTCTTAAATAAAGATATATGTACACAGTGCTCAGAAACTATTCAGGAAATGGAAAATCAACTAGATTCTACGAATATTCCTTATGATATTCAATGGGCGGCATGCAAGGCGAGACTAAGAGGAATGTTTATCAGTAAATCTGCATACCTTAAAAACATTACAATAAAAAAGAAGAGTTCTTAAAATCTAGAATTCATTCTCTTGAAAATCAGTTTAGACTGAATCAAGACTCTAGTTTTGAAAAGCAAATTTTAGATTGTCAAAAAGAACTAATTTTGTTGCATCAAAATAACCTTTCTTTAGTTGATCAAAAACTGTTAGCCACGTATTCAGAATGGGCTCAAGTTCCTTCTAAAATCTTGGCCAGAATAATTAAAAATAATTTTGATAAGCCAAAAATGTCATCTTTATTGCACAAGAATAAACTTTACAACACTGATAATGAGATTATTCATCTTTTTACAAAACTTTATTCAGAATTATACTCAAAATCACCTAATTCGTTGGGTGATAATCATATAAAAAGCTTTCTGAGTTCTTTAAATTTTCCCAAGTTAAATGAAAAGCAACAAAGATTGCTTTCTGCTCCTCTAACTCATCAAGAGATTTATGAATCAATTGATAGTCTTAAATCAGGTAAATCTCCTGGTCCAGATGGATTCACTCCGGAATTTTTTAAATCGGTAATTGTTCCCTTTCTTTTTAAAGTATACAATTACATAAAAGTCAAGGACATTTCGGATATCCATTGGAATATATCTAAAACTATTTTAATTTTGAAAAACAATAAAAAAAACAGACCCATCTAATTATAGACCTATTTCTTTAATAAATTTAGACATAAAGATTTTAGCTACTATTTTGGCCAAAAGGTTGAAACAAGTTTTACCCTCAATTATTTCCCAAGACCAATCAGGATTTATGTTCCACAAACATGCATGGGATAATACACTGACTTTAGAATCTATTATACATCTTATAAAAAATTATCCTAACCCAGTATATGCACTGATTCTTGATGCATCAAATGCTTTTGATAGAGTCTGTTAGAACTTTCTTTTTCAAACTATGTCATGCTTCAATTTTCCCTTATCCTTTATAAACTTCTTGAAAACTTTATACAAAGATATGTTTACCAGACTCTATATTAATGGTTATACATCTTCCCCTATAAAGATTACTAAAGGCACGAGGCAAGGTTGTCCACTATCCCCTTTTCTTTTTAATATATATTTAGAACTGTTACTGTTGTTTATTACTCAAAACACATTTCATAAAGTACCTATGATTCTAAATACAAAAATTCATTTTTCTGCCTTTGCTGATGACTTAGTATTATACTTTCAAACTCCAATATCTGACCTTAACAAAATAACAAATTCTATTGAACTTTTCTCTTATGTTTCGAATTTTCTTGTTAATCCTTCAAAAACTCATATCTTTCATTTAAATCATATGGTCCATAAATCGTACTTCTTTTCTGATCAACAAATCCAGATTACTTTTGGTATGAAATATTTGGGAATTAATTTGGAACACAATAATCATTCTTCTTTTCAAAACAACATAAATAAAGTCTGGAGCTCAATAGTTTCTGACATAACTAGATGGGAACACCTAAATTTATCTCTTTTTATCAAAGGCTGCTATAATTAAAATGAACATCTTACCAAAATTTTTGTATCAATTCAATTCTTCTGATCAGATAATTCCTAGGTCTTTTTTCGAAAAAGTAAATAAAAAGTTAGCTAAATTTTTATGGTTTCCCAAATCGGTTAGAATTTCTTATTCTAGATTATCTACTTCTAAGGACAAAGGTGGTCTGGGATTACCAAATTTCTGTCTTTACTATTTAATTGTTTCATCAAACAAGCTTTTAACCATATCTAATTTTAAAAACAGTAAAGGCTTTTATAATCCCTTATGGGTTAAGATTTGGTATAATTACATTATATCTAATAACATTAACCCAGAGGCTATTCCTTTTATTTCTTTAGATACGAGGATTACTAGTAAACTTTCTGTATTTCTTAAACAAAAGATTAAAGCTTTTCAAGCTTTACTAAAACTATGCGATCTAGATAAGTATTCTCACCTCTTTCAACCACGTCATCTAAATCCTAATATAACATTAGATAACACTCCATTTAACCTATCAAATTATCCTTTAATAAAAAACTTGAAAGTTTGGGATATCCTGAAGTATATTGATTTGTCCCTAATAGATTGGCGTAAAATTCTGAATGTAAATTGGAATTATTCTACTATACTTCTTCAATTAAGAGAAGTAATTATGGCTAAGTATGATCCCATAGAACCTATAGAACTTGATTTAAATAATCTAAATACGATAATGAATTCACTATCTTCATCAGTTAAAATGTTATCAAAATCTTATAAACTTATAAAGAATCTAGTGATGTATCAAAACTGTCTCATCAAATATCTGGTTAAATTATAATTCTCAAATAACTGAGAACCAAAACCTCTTGGCAACTAGATATACTAGGGAATTTACTCCATTTAAGAAATTGGGTTACACACAATTAATGATAAACAATGATGCTTATTACACACCATATAAATTAAATAAATTTGATCCAAATAAATCCCCTTCATGCACATGTTGTTCCTACCCCCAAGCTGACCTCTTACATATTCTTTGGTATTGTCATTTTTCCCATAAATTATGGATCTCTTTGAAAGTAAGACTTCAGAGAATGGGATATCATAAATCTACGCTGTCCTGGGAAATTGCTGTTCTTCATATACCAATTATTCCTCTGTCAAAACAGGATACTCATGTAATTATTTTTATTTGCTCTTTAATAAAACTATACATAACTCAAAATTGGCTTGATTGTACCAAACTAAACTGGGATACTTTTCAAAAAATGGCTTACTTATATATTGATGCTCAGAAAAACTTGGTTAAGAGTCCTAAAAAAATGGCTTTAAAAAATTTAGTATTAGAGAAGGTTTTAAATATTATTAATAATTAATTGCTTTTAATTTTTTTCTGGTCTTGGTGTTTGATGTAATTTTACATCCACAAGTGAAATCTATCAATGCATTCAAGTTATCATTTATTTTTTGGTTACCTTTTGTATATATTGTATATATTTTGTGTTATTATTATTATCTTTCTTTCTTTCCTATTACATATAAGAGTTGCAATTTGTTTTAACAAAGTTGTTTATATGTATTCAACTCCTAATTGTATTGTGTATAAATCAATAAAAAGTTTTTTGACAAAAAAAACCACGGCTCACTTTTCATGAAAGGAATGAAATTCATACCAACAGTTGGTTTTGATGTAGTCGATACTATAACTGAATTTAAACTATATTGTAGAAGGCTAAATTTAGCTCTATTATTTACTGAAAATAACAATCCCCAAAGTACACAAGGATATAGTAAAACCACCCTTCCGACCCATCATATCTGGTAGCAAATCAAAAACGTTTCAATTAGGAGTGGTAGTGGATAGATGGGTCAAACCGATATATAACAACATTCCACACTTGGTAAAGGACTCTTGGATGTTTTTATCACATCTTATATCTGATTTATGGAGAGATAAAGTGACCTATATAACGATTGATGTGGTTGATTTATTTTAAAGTATCCCAAGGGAGGAAGGACTGGAAGATTTTTGTAGTAGTCTTAGGAAACATTCCAATATGACTTGGGATCGTATTAACCTTATTGCGGATATGATGGGAATTGTTCTGGATAATAACTTTATATATTTTGAAGGGGAGTACTATAAACAAACAAAAGGAGTGGCAATGGGGGCATCTTGTGCCCCCATATTTGCTAATATGGTTATGTTAGAATGGGAAAACAAATATCTATTTCAGAGTAAGTATTATAAGTTTATATCTTATTATTCTAGATTTCTGGACGATATATTCATATTATGGAATGGACCAGATGAGGTTATCAAAGAGTTCATAGAATATATTAAAGTTTACATATAATATTAGTAAAGATGGGATAGCTTATTTAGATATATTTATAAGACATACTATGAATGGCTTCCAGTCCGAAATATATCGGAAAGAAACATTTTCGAACGGATATCTGGAATATACTCGTGATCATCCAAAACATATTTTGAAAAACATATTTAAAGGACAATGCGTAAGGGTAGCAAGAATGTCCTCTAATATTGAGGTAATGGCTAAGGAGATGGAATTTGTTACCTCTATGTTTGCAAATAGGGGTTACCCTAAATGGTTATTAGAAGACGTATCTAACTACGTTAGAAATGAGTGGGGTAAAAAATATCCCCCCATTTTAGGTATGGAGTTTATTAATAAGAATAAGGTTTCATATGAAATAAATTCCTATAATAGAGTATGTGTTTTGATGTATTCACCATATAGTAATGAAATTAGGAATACTATTATTATGAAACATTGGAATTCTTTACTAGTGGAAGATGAGGTAAAAAATATAGTAGGCCCAAAACCCAGTTTTGTATATAAGATGGGTATGAGTATAAGAAAATACTTACAACATGGTTCAGGAGATAAAATGAACATTAATAAAAATGTGGCAACCAAGAAATGTGGGTCATGTAAACAGTGTTATGTGATCAATGAAGGTGATGGATGTAAACTGGATGATATCAACAAGATGTACATTAAGTTTAAAAGGGGAAACTGTAACACTAAAAATATCATTTGGCAAAAGGTGTATTATGTTCCGCGTTTTATATAGGAAAAACCGAGAGGCAGTTACGTAAGCAGATTTACGAACACCTATATAAAATAAAAACCAAAGATACAAAAAACGCACTTTACAGACATATAAAAAAATATAATGAGGGACATAGTTTTAGATTTGGAATTATAGATCAGGTTTATAATTCCATTAGGGGAGGAAATGCAAAGGCAGTACTAAGTAAAAGGGAGACTGGCAAATAAGAACAGATGCAACGAGGGAACCAGGTTTAAATGAGTATATATCTATAAAACCTTTTCTTGAATTACAGTAAGGGTAGAAGTAACAAATGTTTCCTTGTTGCGAAACAATTATACATAATATAGTATGAAGTTTTTTTTCTAATTTTAAATTTTTATTTTTTTTATATTTTTTATATCCCTCACTACAATATGGTAATACCTATTTTCTAGTTATAAGGTATGTTAATAATGTTTATGCATACAATTATAGATAGCAAAGTACCATTAGAATAATTATATGATTTACGAAGTATTTTATAAGTCATGACAGGGTAGTTTACTCATGTGAAGTCACGTAAGATGTTATAGCAAAGTTTTTATTATAGGAACAATATGATGTTTATTTTAAATTATAATGCATATTATTTTGTATTAGTATAGAGCATATATATATATATATATATATATATATATATATATATATATATATAAAATCTATCAATTGATGATTTAGATTAAGTATGTCAGTGTTAATATTTATTCATTGTTTATTCTTTTGTTTGTTAAATAATAGCACTTGCACTTTAAATTTGTGAAACACATTTGGCGCCAAAAAGTTTTTAAATTAGCGTATTGATACACAATTATTTGTTCTGATGAAGTCTGCATGCTTAGCAGATGAAAGCGCTTAACGTGGATGTAATAGTTTTGGAAGTATTTTATTAAAGTTTTTTATTTAGCCCGAGCCGGTGTCTCATCGCTGCCTTTTCGAACCTAGCTGACGGTCGTTACCGTCTGTTTTTTCCTTTTCTGGTGTTGTTCTGTGTTTAACGTTTATTTAGAATGCTTTTTATTCTAATGTTTAATGGTAATAGGTCTGTATTTTGTCTTTTGCTTAGTATAGAGTTATTACATTGAGTTAGGGGGATAGGGTTGAGGGGCGTAGAACTGGGGTTGGTATGGATGTCACCGCTGAGGGATAGTTTTGATGTTAAGTAGCTAATTAGATGTATTAAAGTGGTCTCATATTCATTATATTTTAGTGTGGGTTTAGAGGTTTAATATCTGGCAGACTTAAGGATGGGGATATAAAGTTGTATTCAAGATGGATGGATGGGGAAGGATGTTGAGGTGTTTAAATGTGTTAGAGGTGTTGGAGGTGCTGGTGTGGGTCGAGTGGTTTGAATATGTGTGATAAAAGGTGGTGTGTGCAAGTAGAGTGAGGATTACTAGGGTGGTAGAGAGTTGGAGTAGCATACTGTTTGGCTCTGACCAGATGAAGTGATGTCCTATTATTTAGTTGGGATTTTACTCTTATGTGTTGTGGGATGTATGGTTTGTGCAATAATAAAGGATAATTAACTGTGCAGGTGTTGAGTGTGTGGGGTGTGTATGGGAGATTGTATACCAGAGAGTATAGTTGGAAACAACATATAGAGGGAGGTGTGGGATGTATGGTTTGTGCAATAATAAAGGATAATTAACTGTGGAGGTGTTGAGTGTGTGGGGTGTGTATGGGAGATTGTATACCAGAGAGTATAGTTGGAAACAACATATAGAGGGAGGTGTGGTTTGATGAGTGTGTGTATGGGAGTGGTAGACCTATTGGAGTTGTGGGTTGATAGAATGTGTGATGTAGAGGATGAGTGAAATAATGATGTTGGCAGTTCTGAATTGTTCTGGAAAAGGAGGAATGGCTTGTGTGTATAAATCTAATTGATGTGGGGGTGGGTGGGAATGGAGGTAGGATAGGGGAGCGGAGTCGAACAGAATGGGTTGAACCCATGGGCTGAGGCATCCGCATCAGCAAAAAACAGTCAGCTGAATGTAGGCCCTCTCCAGGTCAGTACAAGAGTGCTAGTTTTGCATGAAAGTAAACCTTTTTCTTTGAGAGAGAGTTTTACCCAGTTGTAGACTATTTTAAAAATAAACTTCTGCCAATTTGTAGACTTTGGGAGTGGAGATTTGCCAAATTGGAAAACCTCAGGGGTTCTAGAGACAGGGGTTACTACAAGGGCTATGTGTTTAACTTGGCTAACTGAGGCCGAGAAACATGGTATTAAGTGTGTGTGTGTGTGTGGGGGGGGGGGGAGTTAATGGCAACAGTCCAGTGGGCACACGTATGTAGTTTAACAGTTTAAACTGTTTTTCATCTTAACATAGTTGCACTTAACTATTTCTTACAAAGTCCAGCAAAAGCTAATTATCTCAGGCCTTAATTCAGTTCAAGTCACCATACAATGTTTAAAGCATTGCTTTGCCACAGAAGGTTTTCTGAACATATTTGTTGGCCTCTGTCTACATTCAGGTGCAGCCAAGTGCTTTTCTTGTTTTTCTTCCAGATGTGTGGGACCCACAGATAGAGGGCTGAATTCAGAAAGGATGTGTAGCAGTTGAGTGAAGGATTTTAACAGTCTGTTATGGTCTTTTTGAGATTTGTTTGTTTGTTTGGTTATTTATTTGACAGGTTAATCTAACCTGCCCTTCAGCAAAAATACCTGCTGATGCTAATTCTGTGTTTACCATTCCAAGCTCTATATCATTAGGAATCACAAAATGATATATTATGATATAAACTGTCTATAGCAAATTCTTTTCAAAAGCACTATCTTTTATTTTCTAAATGATAGCAAAATAATCTCTGAAAAGGACTTCCTTTTAACTGCATTTTTCAAAACTTTGTCTTCATAAATTACCACTGACTCAGTTTTTCTCCACTTTAAGCCACTATAGTCTTCAGTTGGAGATCATTAAAATTGTTATGAATTTTGGGCAAGCCAAATATTTTGCTCTTTTTAGTTGTACGAAATTTGAATAGGTAGCTTAATTAGCATTTTAGACCCCCAGTAAGCCATTCTTTTGTATCAGTCAACCTAAAGGTTCTGGTAATTTCGATGTCACTGTGATATGATCATTTTCGTTATTCAACAGTAACATGGAGGATTATTATCAGTTTCCCAATCATAACCTGTTTATTATGTTATGTCAAGAGCACATAATTAAGAGTTATGATTGAAGACCCGATCATAATTCCTTTTAGTGTAGGAAGCTTTATCTGCTGCATTTACTACTAGTTACAGGAAGCAAAAAAAAAAAAAAGCTAAATGTTTTGCCATTTTTCAAAGCTGTAAAGCATTTAGGAGCCACTGTCAGAAAGGCAGTGTAACATTTTCCATTACATTTACATTCACCTTTCATGGCTCTCAGTGGTCCAGATTTTTGCAGATTGTCCAGTTTTTTCCACCTTTCTTTGGTCTGTGTCTCATAAAGTCCATGGCTGACAAATCACAGAGGACTAAAGTCATTTGAGTTTCTGGCAAACGCATCCTTTTATTCTAGCTTCTTTCTAAGTTTGGAAGAGGAAGGGACAAGTTATCCCTTTGGACAGCAGTACCACCACTCTCATTTACTGGTCAGTACTGATAGATTTGACTGACTAGTGCTAGACCCACCCTTAACAACTTAAGTAGAAGGAGCTTAACATATGATAAGGTTGGGTCTCATGCCACTTTAATGCTTAACTGATTTGTCATTATCCGAGTTTCTGAGTGTAATCACAGCGCTCTATAGACTACAGCATTTTCTCTCAGTATTCCAAACTGTCTAGTACCACTGAAGCTCCACCTTTGTGTGCTTTGTTATGTGAACAGTTGTTGTTTTATAAACTTCTCAAAGCATTCCTTTCTTATTTAGTAAAGTTAAAATATTTGCCTTCTTGTTGTTCAGGCAAAATGTCTGTTTCTGTAATCATTAAAAAAAGATTATAGCACATGCACCAGCAATGGGTTTTAACAACTCACTTGTATAAAAACTCTGTCAGATTCATTGCTAACAACTGAATTAGCATATATACATTTGAATTTCAGCTGACGTATATATTCCCTCAGGCTCTTTACACTAATCACAGTGATATATGTAATAATCATGTGAATATAATAGTGTTGTTTCTAGCCCTTTAAGGTTTTGAAAAAGCCTAACAGTATCATGTGATTGTAAGTCTTTTAAAAACAGCTGTTTTTAAACTTGGTATTATCTGATGGTGTCTTTGATTTAAACAGGACAAAAGTGCTTATGTGGATAATAAACGGTATCTTAGCGATGTTACACATTCTGGTTTGGTTGTTTTTAATCACAACATTTGCCATATTTGGTGAAATATCCACCCTTGGCTCAGTACTTAGATTTCTATGCTGTTTACAAGACTCTTTGAAATATTTCCTGTTTTACAATAGGTTTCTGTTACAATTACAGTACCTGAGCTCAGGTGTTGTTTGTTCTTCCTCGTTGGCACTTATACTGCTTCTGGCATTTTTTTTTTTTTGCAGGCAGTTGAGCCAACATTCGTATGCCTTTTCCAGTGTCCTGGAAAACTTTTAGGGGTTTTACAAATTTTAACTCTGTTCCTGACAGTTTGTGTTGTTCCTCTGTTGTTGTTGTTGCTGTTGATGTAAGATACTCAGATTTTCAGCTGCACTTTTCCTTTCCTCTGATCTCTGAGACCTTCTCAGCACCTGTGGTGTAGCATTACAACTGGCTCACCATTAGTCTGCTCAATACTTTTTGGATCATCAGGTCTGTCATCCACAGCAACATTACTGTTCTTAGTTTTGCTGCTAGCAAAATTATTGCTTTTAAACTGGCAAGTCGTTTCACTTTCATAGTCTCTTAAGTCACACTTAAACTGCTTCATCTTGCTCTTCTGTTGTATATCATTTTCTTTTATTAATTTATTTTGAATAAATTCTATTTCTGTCTCACAGTTAATAGGTGTAGTTCTGGATTTTAGGTCTGTATATGTATCTGTTATCATAGCTTTACGTTCCACAACTTCATATATTAAAAGACACAAATACTGCAGTCCTGTTTTGATTTAATTATTTTCATGCTTCAGTGGGCCTGTCTGGTAAATTCTTACCAGCTGGCAACCTGAGTGCTCTCGTGTCTCTCAGGACACAACTCACTTTAAGACTAAAAAAATGACATCTCTCTGTAATCATTCTGGTTTAAAAAAATCAGAAACTCAAAAATAATTAAATGAATGAACCACGGCAGTGACTAGAAGACAACTTTAGTTTATTAACTAAAAACTCACACACAGACTAAAAACTCATGCACAGACTAAGCGCTTTCGCCCATCACATCTCTGGCTTCATCAGAGTAATTGCTTGACAAAACAACTTTACTTTGAATGCAGTGCAGCTGTCGTGTGATCACTGTTAGTAAAAAAAGTAACAAAATCAAAAAAAAAAATTCAAAAATGTCAAATAAAAAAAGAAAGTTTTCATTTTTCCACCACTTTTAATGACCTAGTTTTTTTTTTTTTTTTTTTTTCTTTAGTAGTTTTTTTTTTTTTTTGTTGTTATTACTAAATGTATATGTTAGTATGCTTAAATTATGTGTGGAGTTTTTTTCCCGGCCTCTACTGAAAAATGGACATGTATCCAGCTAGACTAGCCCGGTTAACAAATGGAAAATAAAATAAATAAAATAATTGGCATAATTTAATCTAACACAAATTCCCTTATAAAATCAACTTAAACTTCATTTTTGTATAAACCTCAAACACATTCATATACAAATAAGAATAATGTAAACACATAAAATTGAAAATATTTTTCCTTGTATGTATGTGTTAGTAAATGAATGTACACAATCCAAATTCAAAATCTACTCATGTCACTTAAAGCCTGAAAAGTTCTCATTTTCAGTATACCTACTATAGAACAACAATCATTAACGCCAGGAAATTCCCTGGCATTCAACCTTATTTGCCACATAGTTTCTTTAACCTCCAGGAGGTTTTTGAAGTCACCTCCCCTCTGATCTTCTCTTACTCTGTCAATAATAAAAAATAAAAACCTCTTAAAGTTGTCACATTTTGTACTGTGTGCAAATAATACATCTGTGTTTTATTGTTATGTCCTCACGTGTTCCACTATGCTTTCTTTCATTCTCCAAATAGTTTTCCCAACATAAAATGCTGGGCAGCTTAAACACGTGGCCCCATATACCACCATTCTGGTGTTGCAGTTACAATGTCCAGTGCATTGAATGCTCCTGCCAAACCCACTAATAGACACATAGGGGCCATTAGTGGGTTTTACTAGAGTTTTACCATTTTGCTTTTCAAGTAACATCTTCAGATTAAATCCCCTACTGTATACAATCGGTGGTTTGTCTCCCAACAAGACTTTCAAATCATTAGGGATAGTTAATTGCCAAACATAATTTATTATGTCCACCATCATAGGTGTCTCTTTACTGTACTGTAGTATCATAGCATCAATTTTGACATTAGTATGTGTTTTCTTTTCATTCAAATGTATTGATTTTAGGATGGGGTAAAATTGGTCTCACTTTTTTTAATCACTTCATTTCTAATCTTTAGTAAGAATTTCAATGAATATCCTCTATCATTAAATATTCCGATCAAAATGACTAATTCCTGCCTGAACTTCATATCATTGCTCACCAACCTAGATAGCCTCACCATTTGCCCCCTTCACTGAACTTTTTTTGATGGTATGAGTGACAGCTGTCATAATGCAGTGGAGCATTGGAATAGGTTTTCTTCCTAAAATGTTGGAACACGAAACACATTTTTTTTATACAAAAATATGTCCAGAAACTCAGTTTCACTAAGGTGGCATTTATAGGTAAATTTTAAAAACGGTGTAGTCTGAATAAGATAATCTGTGAAATGTGTAATCTCATCTACTTGCACATTCCATAACACCAGAATGCCGTCCAAAAATAATGCAAAAACAACATTATTTTAGAGGTAAAGGGGGAGGTGAAAACAAATCACTTCTCCCATTCTACTAGGACCAAATTGGCAAAAATAGGGGTATACTTAGCTCCCATAGCTACCCAAGACATCTGATGGAAATACTCTCTGTCAAAGTATACAGAATTGTTGTCCAGTACCATTGACATCACGTCCACAATAAAATTCCTCATAACTGTGTGCAAAGCCTCAATTTTCATTAGGCTGTCATAAAACATAGACAAACCTACATCATGTGGTATCACTGAAAATAGGTTAGAAACATCAGTTGTAATAAATATGTAATCCATCCTTGCCGGAAAGTTCCTTAAAATCTCCAAACAGTGCCATGAATCATGAAGTACATAACTTTTGTTATTCAATGCCCCTTTACAGAAAAGATCAGTGTATGCTACCAATGGTTTTGTCTTGGATCCTCTGGCCACTGCTATGGGCCTAAACTGGGGAACCTCCAAATCTTTTGTGAATTTTAGGAATTCCAAAAATCGAAGGTGTAATAGGGTGGTCCACTGTGAGAAAATCAAGTTCATTTTTATAAATTACCCCCTGGCACCATTCATCATAGAGCAGACAGACAATCTTAGAATATGTAGCATGTATTTCATTCATAGAGACTCTAGTATAGGTATTTTCATCATTCAAAATGTCATACATTCTAGAAATATAATCTAGTTGTGACATAATTACCACCCCTCCACCCTTGTCCAGCTTCATTATCCAGTACTCGTCTGTGTCTGTCAACCTTTGCAAACATATCTTTTCTTCATATAATAAATTGTTGTTGTTAAATGATTTCTTTTTGAGCACTTTTGTAATCTCCCTATCACACTATCACAAGTTTGCCCAAATGTAGTAATAGAGAGGTGCGATGGTGGAATAAAAATACTTTTCTTTCTAGTACTAGAAATCTCATTCACCAGGTTTTCATGACTAGAAAAATACACCCCCGGATTCATTATTCTTTCATGCAAGACTAGCTTAGTCCGGCATGGAAGTGGCCGTTTAGCAGCAGCACGGCAGCGCACCATGCATATTAAAGAAGGCATTCTACCTGAGCTCCTAAATGGACACGGATCATGTACGAGTGCAGGGGGCATGTCTGAGAGCAGAGCTTTCAGAATATTCACATCCCTGCAATCAAGAACACCAGTTTAGCAATAAGAATGAGCCAGACTGCTCATAGGTGTTTGCATACCCCCAGCAACATCCCCCAAGTTTATAAAAGCTGTAATGAAATATAAAATATAAACAAGCTACTTTTTTTTATCAGGCAGATAAAATTTAACCTTAGGTGTGCGGATTTGCCCATTGCTTAGCTACGTATACTGCAACTTAAATGGAACAAGAGGATAAATATCAAGATATATGCAAATGAAGCAGTACTGCAATAGTGTAGTGGGCAGAGCATTCTCCTTACGAGTAGTAATTCCCTGTTTGAGTCTCACTCCAGTACATTCCATTTTCCATGTCAAATCCCTTTATGAACAGTATTTTCTGTTTCAGAACCTACTAACTAAGATATATTTGTGGACTGGAGTACTGCATTAAATGCATATGTGAGACGTCATTGTCATAGTGTTGTAAAATCCACAGATAAACACAAGTGCCCCATACAGTATATGTACACATGAATCAGGGATACAAATCAACGGTATATTGTGTAATGAATGATAAATCCATAGAGTGTCCAAATCCACCACCTTCCCAAGAACCATTTTACATTTCTGTCTAAATTAGTGCAGGGTAAGCGGGAGTAAGCACTATTAAGCAGGAGTAAGCATATATAAGCAGTAGTAAGCGTGTTTAACCCCATTTGCATGTGGGTAAGCAGTGCGCATACAGGTTAAGCAATATTGAAGCTAACTCTCTTTAAGCATATTTAACCGGAGGTTAGCATTGTTTACTTTGCGCAAACGTGTGCAAACCTGCTTACAATTGCTTAAAAGTGCCTTAAACACTCTATATGCAGCAGCCGCTGTTCTGGCCAGAAATAAAATAAACAGTCCTTGCAGGTCTTGAACCTAGGACCCTGTACACTATAGTCACAGTAGTTAACCACTAAGCCATGACAGCAATACATAAGATTGAGGTATCACCAAACAGATCCTCACCATAGGAAAATAAAACATAACATGTGAAAGGAATCTATGTATAGTTTTATGTTGTATAACCTACTACATAACGTAAATATGTGAACTGGAGTACTGCATTAAGTCCAGATGTGAGGTGTCATTGTAATGAAGTGTTGAAATCCCCTAATAAACATAAGGACCCCATACAGTGGACGGACACATGAATCATGGATACCAAACACATATATGTAATGAATAATAAATCAGTGCCAAACAGCAAATAGTATGCAAATTAAAAAATTAAGCAACACTAAGCATTGCACAGCCCAGCTTACTAGGTGTAAGCAATGTGTAGGCCAGCTAAATCAGTTTGCCCATTGGTATACTCCTTTAAGCAATGCCAAACTCAGGTAATCAGGTTTGCCCATAGCTTAGCATTTTCAAAACCGTCCAATCACGGCAAAGTGCGGGAAATCAGCCCTATTTAAACCCAACTGGTGGGAATACATCTCATAACTGGTTGCCGCTTCCTCCTGTAGGCACTATGACTGGTATGGGAGAGGATGTGCGCTTTCAGGCGCAGTGCTGGGGTATCCAGGAGTCCAGGGTCATGGCAGGACTTCTTGTTAAAGATCATGACCAGAGACGGCTGAAGGGCCAGTACCAGGGTTCCCAATATAAAGCGGAAGCCTGTGATGGTCTCGCCTGTGATCTCACCAGTGCCACTGGCATACCTTCAACTGGTGAGCAGGTCAGGCATCACTATGCCGACCTGAAGCAGAGAAAGAGGGATCTCTTGGATCAGTGGATCCAAGAGGCTAGGATGACAGGGGATGTCCCAGCCATGTGTATCAGTCCTATTATGGATAGGTATGGCTAAGTATTCCTCTTATGTCTTTCACAGTGGCAGATGAGCGGTCTGCGAACCAGGAAACCCATGCCTGTAGATTGCAGCGGTTCCGACGCGAGGCAGGTTAGTAATACTCTTGCATGTACTGTCATAGGAAATTAATCTAAAAGTAGTAGTAAGTTAATAGCCTGTATAAAACCTGTATTGTTTAAGGCATGTACTGCATACACTAGAGAATATGGCAGGAAGAGCCTCATGTAGGTTGTATGCAAATAAAAGCATAATGGCCTGACAGTAAAGGTCTAACTGCTGGACTGCATGTTTTTACTCTGGTATCATATGGTAATGTAGAGTTGCAATCTCTTAATAGTACTGTTGTATTAAGCAATGTGCTACATAAATAAAATGTGTAGGAATGTCTGTATATGAGTGTTGTATTCACAAGAGGTCATATAGTACAACTAAGAGAGGCTTAGAAAACAATGAAGAGATAGACAACATAATCCAAATAGCACACTCAACTAAGACAAAAAGTGTTGTATTTTTAGTGCACACAGCCATGGTTCGAATCCTGGGAGTGGTAGTTGGCTGTATGCAGAATCATACCCCACAACTGTACAGATATATCCAGAATGTCCAGTTAATTGGCCCATATTCACTGCCTGTCACCCTGTCCCCCTGGCAAATCACAGGGATGATCCCAGACGTTTAGGCAGCAAATAAATACAACTGATTGTCAAACATCTGTAAGAACAAACCTGTCACTCTAGCAACTCCCCAAATTGTTATGAGAGTAATAAGCCAAGTATGTCCCATCTCCACCCCATATTGTGAAGCTGTGACCAGAGTGTGTGCAGTAACAGAGTGAGACGCATGTGCATAATACTAATGTGGAATCTGGTAAGGTGTGTATGTGGCAACATTCGGGTAGTGCTAACAAACATTGTCCCCACAGGTCTGTCAGATATGAAAACTGTGACTAGAAATAAAAGATTGATATCCTGTACTGGTACTGTTTACTCTGGTATTGTATGGCATTGTTAGTGTTGCAGTTGCTCTGAGTAATAAGGTATTACTCATCACTGCTACCCACACTGTGCTGCATAATAAAACTTTCTAGGAAGTCCTGTATAAGAGTGTTGTAATTACAAGGTCAGATTGTAAAACCACAGGAGACACTTAGACAGAATTCAGAGAAGAGATACACAGCAGTATCTATATTACACACTCAACTGTGATGGACACTGTTGTATTTTAGCAGGCACAGCCATGGTTCGAATGCTGAGAGTGGTAGCTGTATGCAGAATCATACCCCACAAGTGTACAGAATTGTCCAGAATGTCTAGTTAATCTGCCCATATTTTCCGACTGTTACCCTGTCCCCCTGGAATATCAGTGTGCTAATCTCTGACATGTAGGCAGCATTTCATGTCATATAACTGACTTTCTGGCCTGTACATATTTGGAAAATGACAGTGAAAACAAACCTCTCATTGTACAAGTCACCAGAGGTTTAAGAGGGCAATAGTTAAAATATGGCCCGGTTCACCTGCATGTGGTCAAGACATGCCCAGAGTGTCTGCGATAAGAGATGGACAGGTATGTGCATAACATCAACATGGAATTTGGGAATATGCGTAGAAAGAGTTAGGTAGTGTTAACAAACAATGCCTCCACAGGTATACCAGGTCAGAGGTGTATACTGCAGGTAAAACTCAGTTCATGTATATAGTTGTCTACATCCATACCACTGTCCAAACTAAGGCAATAGGGTAGTGTACTAATACCTGTAAGGTACAGATCACAGCATTGACTAGGAAAGTAATGAGAACTACAGGAATGTATTAGTTGTTAATTGACATCCCCCCCACCATATCTGCAACAATAAACTAAATACACAACTCAATCGGTATGTGCTCCATTAAATCTACTGTTGGGACATATGTCCTATTGTTTGATAAATATTTAAATTTGTTTCTATGCATGTGTCATGTTGAAATACTCCCACATTGGTGGCATTCTGCCATCAGTGTACCTGCATACTGTTATACCTAATCCTGGAATGTGTTGACTATTACTGACCCACATATGTTGTAAAATTGAAACGCCATAGCATGTTTGGGAAGGCTGGTCCCAGGGGACCCACCTGTCCCACCTCATCTGGCTGTGGCACCAGGCACCAGCACATCTAGGGCCCACCCCGGGACATTCTTGTCCAGTGGTCCTGCACCACCTTCAGGTGGAACCGCCTCAGGGGATAGGGCTCTCCCCCCCCCCCCAGGAGTAGGCACGGACAGGAAACTGTCACCCGTAGCCACATCCGGGACGTGGTGAGTAGCGAGCTTCACAGGGAGTTTGGAGATCTGCTACATAGCTTGAGGGCCGTGTGTCACAACTAGAGGGTCGGCCTGGCCGTCCTACTCAGCCCCCAGCACAGCCACCTTCGGGGCTGTGAAGGTCCAGTGGTGACTGCCCATGAGTGGGGAACTCAGTACACCTGTTTCCACTAGGGGGCTCATGGGTGTCCGATTTCCAAACACCCTTCCCATCAAGGTGTTTACCTCCCACATGTGTCATATACTGCCCCTGTATGCTGTTTTGTCTGTCTTGTCTGTTATCCTACCCAACCTACCTCCCCAAAAATACCAACTATCCCTCCCCAACATCCCACTCTCACCTGTAAAAAAAAGGCCAATCTGTTCCCACCCAAAAAAATCTCGTCCCATACATAGCTGTCCATTTCGCACATGTGTCCACTGGACACATGTAATCTGGTCTAATTGGATTCACAACATATTATTGTTGTCCTCACCCCTCTCTCAGTGGTATGAGTGTCCAAATCTACCTCCAAATCAGTGTATATGCACAGCTGTTGCTGTAGAAGAAATGGGCAGCTATGGACCTTCCCTACACCCATCCTGCACATCCCCAGCCATTTTCCCTACTGTCTTTCCCTCTTTGTACCCATTTTTAACCCCTTTCCTATCAACCCTTTTTCATTTCTTTTAAAGAAACTAGCATGGAGGTAAGTGGGAGTAAGCACTTTTAAGCAGCAGTAAGCGGGTTTAATCCTGTTTGTGCAGGGGTAAGCAATGACTACACAGGTTCAGCAATTGAGAAGCTAAATCAGTATAAGAAACTGTAACCGGAAGTTAGCAGTACTTACCGCGCAAACCCACTTACAAGAGCTTAAAAGTGCCTTAATCACTCTGTATTCAACAGCCCTTGTAGTGCCCAGCAACAAAATAAACAGCCTCTGCAAGGCTCAAAACCAGGACCCTGCACACCATAGCCAAAGTGATTTACCACTAAGCCATGTCAGATGTGCATAACCCTGATGTTTTCACAAACATATCATCCAGCATAGTCACGCAGCAGTACAGGAAATGTATTTATACATGTAGATGTATGTGTGTGTGTGAATGTGTGTGTGTGTGTATATATATTTGCATCTTTATATAAATGTATATATATATATATATATATATATATATGTATATATATATATATATATATATATATATAAATGTGTGTATATATATATATATATATATATATATATGTATATATATATATATATATATATATATATATATAAATGTATATATATATATGTATGTGTGTATATATATATATATATATATATATATATATATATATATATTACACACACACACACACACACACACACACACACACACACACATGCATACATCTATACATATATATGTCTATATATAGAACATAAGTACATATATGACCAAAGGCACCGTTAATGGGTTGAGGCGGCCCAAGTTAAATACATCTTGTAAGTATTGATATCACCCCCTCCCCCACAGCAAAACAGATCTACCCTGCAATACAGTGCCAACTGTTGCAAGTCCCATACCTAGGACCTGACACAACATGGGCACAAGACGTTAACAGTAATCCATCCCACCTGTATGATGTCAGGATGGTTTCAATAACATATCATGCAGTACAGTCTGACTGCCATAGGGAATTTACAATGTGGAAGCAATAAAAATTCCTAAGATAGATATACACACACACACACACATATATGCAGATACATATGTTTATATATATATATATATATATATATATATATATATATATATATATATATATATATTTATGTATGTAACTGCACATACACACATGCTTAAAAACCTCAGCTTTGGCTGGCTAAGAACTTGCTGTATTCAACTGGACGTATAAGAGAATTTAAGTACCTTTAGCTGCTCTTTTTTTTTTTCAAAAAAATACAGTATTTAAATTGATTTTAACTGTGTGGAAGGAATATTAACTGAACTGGAAGTTTTGACTCTGCTCTTCAGTTAGTCCCACCCACCCTCACTGTTTTTGTTTTGGTGTTAATCTTAGTGGCCTTGTAACTGCCCGCCCCTCTTGTAAATTTGTGTTTGGATACTCCTTCTGGGCCATCTCATTTGCTCACTCAACTGAGTGCAGTGAGATCATATTCTGATTTCAGGCACTCCTACTGTGTACAAAGAGAGCATCTGGGAAACAGAAAAAAAAATTTAAGCTTGTTTCCTGCCTTTTCTGTTAAGTGGTATAGACTATTTGTAGGCTTCTGAGCCCCCAAGTCCTTCTGTGTTGGAGGGAAGCCTTCTAGCCTAGTTTTTTTTTTTTTTAATGCAACTCTCAAGCAGATCATTTAATACAGTATTCTGAAAGCATAACATATGTTGCTGTCCAGGCCAAGGCCTTCAAGTAATACAACAGTAAAGACAGACTGGGCCACAGGATAACAATCAGTCAGCAGTAAGTAATGCAGATGTATAACCCAGCAGCGTTTAACTACACTCTGTACTCAGTCCGAGGGGGAAAAGATGTAAATTGACACAGTGGGATGTATCTGTTACATAACAATGTATAACTGAAATGATCACAATCACACTGACAAACAGAACAGTCTGTATGGCAGTAAGCAGTAGGCCAGCAATGTTCCTAAGGTGAAATGTGTGGTAATGTGCAGCCATATATCTTAAGGCAGCTTACTGCTGATATCCCTTACATGTTGTAACAGCCTAGGTTATTTATGGTGCATACCCCCCATAGACTGACTTACAGGGGCATATAACACTGTTACATACACTGAACTCTGGACTGCAGAAGGGCACACATGTTTTGTGCAGATGAAGCCCACATATATATGGACCCTACCCCACAATATGTGTGGGGGCCACAACAGCACTAGAATGATGGCAGGAATGGCAGCATGACATAATCACAGGCCACTACATAACAACCCCTTACTGCATGTCATATGGACAAAGCCTGGTATGTAGGTGGAGGCCAGAGGCTGGAACACAGGCCCATATTTGAAATAGTGTTGTCATACACCGAGCAAGTTGCTGGTGTTACAAGATAGTCTGCAACTTACCCTTAGTCAAGAATATGAAGTCAGAAACAGAAATGGATGCAGCCATGTACTGGTAGCACTCAGCACACACACTGCCAGTGATAGGTTCATAGGTTGGTACTAGGCTATCGGCCCTAGGGCCTATACAAGCCTAGCCATAATGATTCCCTGGCTATTTCTTTCCACACTATTTACTTCCCTGGACCCCTGTCTAGCAGGGCGACTGACGTGATTCCCAGGGTGAATTTCCTTTCTCCCATCTAATCATCAAGGTTCCTTTTGAAGAGGGCCAAAGAGGCACTCTGCTTGACATGTATGGGCAGTCTATTCCAGAGTCTGGGGAGTCTCTTGGTCAGGAACCTATCCCTCCAGCATGTTTTGTTTATTGTGATGACAAGATTTAGATCCCTGGAGTGTATAGCTCTGAGGGATTGGGATTTCTTTAAGTGTAGCATGTCCAACAGCTCTGGGTTTGGCATGGTCTTGTATGTTAAGCAGAGATCGCCTCGGAGTAGATGATATGCGACAGAGTATAGCTGGAGTTTTTTAAGGTGGTCAGCACAGGGCATCTGCTTTAGGCCTGTGATTCTTTTAGTGAGGTATTTCTGTGGCCTTTCCAGTTGTTGCAGATGTCTTGAGAGGTACATACCAAATGGGACATTGTAATATTCTATAATGGGTCTAATGAGGGATGAGTACAGTGGGACAATGACCTCCTTTTTTCTGGATGAAAAGCCCTTAGTGATGAGGTGTGCCACATAGAAGGATTTCCTGACTGTTGTGGCGATGTGGTTATTGAAGGTGAGACCACTGTCCACCTGTGTCCCCAAGTCTCTTATCACACTTTCGGTGTCTAGTGTACTGCCACCTATGTGATAATTCCCGGGTACATGTTTTTTCCCAAAGGGGATAACTATACATTTCTTGGCATTGAGCTTGAGCCCATGGCTCTGGCACCAAGCATCTGTTTCTGTAAGGCCCTTTTGTAGAGTATCCACAGCATTTGGGGATTCAATATTGGCTCCCAGTTTGCAGTCATCTGCGAACTTTATTAGCCAGAGTCCCTTAATGTTGGCCTGTACTTCAGAGAAGTAGATGCCAAACAAGAGAGGTCCCAGGACTGAACCCTGAGGTACTCTACTTGTCACTTGTCTGGAGCTGGATTTGGAGTTAGCTACTTTTACAGTGTGGGTTCTGTCAGTAAGCCAGTTGTCAACCCATCATGTGATGTAGGAATTAATGCCCAGCTTAGTAAGTTTAGCTCTGATTCCAGAGTGGGGGATGGTTTCAAAGGCCTTAGCGAGGTCCAGATAGGCTGTGTGGACTGCCTTACCCTCGTCCACGGCTCTGGAGACTGATTCAAAGAAGTCAGTAAGGTTCAGGAGACAAGATCGGCCCTTCACGAACCCAAACTGGGTGGGGTGCAGAGTTTTAAGGTTGCCAATTTCTTGGTTTATAAGTTCCATGATAATACGTTCCATGGCGTTGCAGATCAGGCTCGTCAGACTGATGGGGCGGTAGTTCCTGGGATCCAAAGTGGATCCCCCCCTTGTGGAGTGGGATAACTGTAGCTGTACGCCACTCAGTAGGCATGAAGCCTGAGGTGAGGGTATGGTTAAACATGACACTTAGGTGAGGTGCCAGTTCATTTTGTAGTTCATGTAGTACACAGCCCGGGATGTCATCTGGTCCCATGGATGCTGTATTCTTAGCTTTGGAGAGTGAGTTTTTTACCTGTGTGGCCGTTATTACCAGAATTTGGCAATCTTCCAGTATTGAGATGGGCCATTTAGGGGGTCAGACGGGGGTGAAGTTGGCACTGAATCGATCTGCCAGGATATTGGCAATATCCTTGGGATCAGTATATTTAATGCCATTCTGTTGTAGCTCAGAGCAGATCTGAGCATTGCCATTTAGAGTCTTGACATAGTTATAGAATGCCTTGTGGTTGTCTTTGGAATCTTTGGCAATTTTATTTTCATAACTAGCTTTGGATTTTATGAGGGATCCCAGCTTCTTACTGAGGCTGGTAAGGGAGTTTATTGCATCCTGGGATTTTCCTCTTTTCTGCAACATTTTTTCCCTTTTGTTGTAAAGTTTGTTTATGGCAGGGGACCACCAGATTGGCTTCCTTTTTTTGGAGGAGAGCATCTTGGTTCTGTTTGGGATGGCACAATTCTTGCATGAGTGAATGTGCTCGTATAGTGCCTTAGTGTAGGACTCAGCAGTAGAACTTTCAGGTCCCGTCTGCATGGGTGTCATGAAGTTTGTAACTTCTGACTTGAGTAGCATGAAGTTGGCCTTGGAGAAGTTTTTTATGGAGGTTTCCTTACTGGGGGGTAGGGGTGGAATGTGGTTGTTAAGGGTGATTCACTTATGGTCTGACCTGAGCAACAAGAGGATGACCATAGGTGTGGAGCATCGATTTCCCATGTTGGTAATGACCAGGTCTAGGATATTGGAGCCCCTGGTGGGACTATGTATTAGTTTATCCAGGACATTGGAATTTATGAATTCCAAGAACCGTTGGGCAAAGGTGTTGGTACAAGAGTAGTTTTCCCAGTTAATGGCAGGGGTAGTTGAAATCACCCAGTATTAGGGTGTTTGGTTGTATATTAATAGTTTCCAGTATGTTTAGAAAGGGGTAGTGAGAATCTTGGGGCATAGTGGGGGATCTGTAGCAAGCTACAATTTGGATTGCAGTCTTACCTAGTGTTAGCTGCACCTAAAGAATTTCAGATGCATTGTGTTGGGCGAGTAACCTGGTGGTGTGAATATCCTTGGTGAATATGGACACTCCTTCATCTGTAGAGTTTCGATCCTGATTAGTAGCCAAAACGTGTAGCAAGAGTTGTAGCCTGGTATTGCAGGAGTGCTCTCTGGAGCCTTGAACCAGGTCTCAGTTACTGCACAGATGTCAATGTTCTCCATTTTTAGGAGTGCCTCGAGAGAGTGCATTTTGAAGTTTAGACTTCTAGCATTAAGTAGCATTGCGTTCAGATTTTGCATGCTTGTATCTGTTACGGTGGTGGTTTTGTCCTTTGAACCTTGCCTAAAAAGGCACTGTAGGGGTGGCAAGAGCTTTAGCCAGTAACCTGAATCCCAGGGGTGACAAGTGCAGACCATCTCTGGCAAAGCATCATGGTTTGTCGATCATGTCATCCCAGGCAGACAGATACTGGATCCCCTTTGAATGACACCAGAAGCTTAGCCAATTGTTGACGTTAATCATTTTGTCCTTATATTGTGATAGCATTCTGGACGAAGGCAGGATGCTACTCAGGGCTAGGGTCATACCTGCCTGGGCCACATGATCCAAGAACTCTTCCATGTCTCTTTTCATGTAGTCCAGGGCAGTACATCTGAAGTCATTCACTCCAACATGGACAATGACAGAGTCATATTTGTACTTGTTGTGGAGTGACTTGAGTGCATGAGTTATGTAGCAGATCCTAGCACCAGACAGGCAGCTCACTGTAATTTTCTCCTTGTTCAGTCTGGTGAGTGGAACTTCAGTGTACCTGACTATAGAGTCACCTATGACTGAAGTGTTAGGTACGTTGTCTTGCCTTACGGGCTGTTGCTGGGTGGCACACTAGTGTTGTGAGCTATGTGACACTTTGGTTGTGATTGGTATTTGTTTGCGTTTCAGCTTAAGAGGTCCTTGTTGCTTGGGCAGGTTACAGTTAAGGGCCTCCGCATATGTGGATTTAGTATTGCTATGTGTGGGTGTTGGTGGTGTGAGTTTAGAAGTGCTATGTGTTGCTTGAGGTGTAGTGCGGGTGTTGCCCTTCTCCTCTTGACTGTCTAGCACAATCTTGGGTGGAGAGAACGTTGCTTCTAGTTTGGCTATGTAAGTGCATCTCTCACAGGTTGTATGGTTGGGTGGTAGGAGCAGAGAGTTGTCTGTGTACATGAAGCAATTGCTGCATAGCCCAATATGCCCAGATTCACCAGGTGGACAGGAGAAATCAACGGAAGCTGATCATTGGACATGCCTGGTTTGGTGCTTTTTTTTTTTTTTTTTTTAAGTACAGGAGGTGTTTTCCCTTACCTTAGCAAGGTACTTTGCAATTAGAGGCTGTTTAGTACCTATGATTAATTTCTCCTTATTAATAAAGAGAGTTGAGTGCTTGTATCAGTTTAAGGCTTCCTAGTGCTTTCCAATAGGTATTAGAGCAAGTGCTAGTCACAGAGATGCTTAAAGGTAAGATGAAAAAAATGGTTTATCCTAAACACTGCAGTGTGCACTAGAGAAGTTAGATGTGAAAGTAGGTAATTTAAGTTTTACCTGTCTACAAAGTTAAGTTTTAGTGGAGAGTCACTATTTTTAAAACAGCAAGATAGATTGAAAGGGGGTGATCACTTTTCTATTCCGGTACTATGGAATACAGTAGAATGGCCAATAAATTTAAATAGTTGAATGGGAGTGATTTCACAAAATTATAGTTTTGTGCTTACTCACACAAGCCAGTAAAAGCAGAGAGGAAATGAGATATATGTTCTCATTTCCTCTCTGCAGCGGAACAGCTGCTGTGGGCAGTAGTGTCTATCCCTGTGGGTAGTGGGACATACCCGTCAACTGTGCAGAGCAGCACTGACTGACACAAGACCTGTGTGGTGGACCGACAAAACATAGGCACACCTCTGGCCATCATGTGGATAGGCCCACAGTTGAGAGCTATGCAGACAGACTGCATTCCATGTTAAACTAGTATGTGCACACAAACCCTGTAACACTGGTGCTATACAATGCATATAACAACACTACTCACGCTCTGTATAGCTGGCCTGAGTCTGCAAGTCCTCTTATAAGAGGTATTGCCACCTGCTGTCTGTAACACTGTTGCCCACACACAGGAATGATGTCCACCATACAGGAAAGGTAAAGGGACCACACTCACATAATGTAAGGATTTATAGTAGTGGGTTGCCATGACAGTGGTAATTGGAAGTACTACACAGCATGCTGCATGCAGATAGCAAGTGGAGAACACTGATTGGTGCAGAGGCCATCACCTGATCATGTGCATCACCTACAAAATCCGTGCTGCAATTTATTCAAAGTAGCTCATTCCATTTACTGGAGAGAGAACGAGAGAGAGAGAGAGTTAGTGAAAGAAAGCTAAAGGCCAAGCCAAAGGCAAAGGAAAAAAAAAACAACACACAAAAAATAAATAAATAAATCAAGCAAACTATCCAGAGCATACATCATTCCCACAACAGGTATATGAAGTATATATGCATGTTATTGACTGTAGTACTTGGTCCATAATAATGGGATAGATGATGTGGAATGATTTATGTGCCATCAGGTATTGTAATTATGTCCAGCTGAACAACTGCTATGGGCAGTAGTGTCTATCCCTGTGGGTAGTGGGCCATACCCGTCAACTGTGCAGAGCAGCACTGACTGACAAGATATAAGCCATCATAGTGTGTGTTGTGTAATGGAAAACATGTATATTACTGCGGCCAATAGCTGGTGGTAGAAGTAATGCCTTTATGATGGACGCATGAGTTCCAGAGCCCACTACTTGCAGGACACTCAAGTTAACATGTAATGTAGCATGCTGAAATTCCATAGGTTTGTATTAGGCTTACCTGCAATCTGTCCCTGTATATACCCCCCTAATCTTAGTCTGTGTCCATATGTGGCACCTATCTGTGTCGTAGCAAGGCAGAACAGTGCAGCTGTGCAGGAAGGAGAGTTAGAGAGTGTGGGCCTGATGTCTGAATGTTCCCCATATATATATATATATATATGTATATATATATATATATATATATATATATATATGTATTTGTGTGTGTGTGTGTGTGTGTGTGTATATATATATATTATATATAAACACATATATACAACATAATACACATCTACACACACACACACACACACACACACATATATATATATATATATATATATATATGTGTGTGTGTGTGTGTGTTTGTCTCCATATATACAAACACACACACATACACACACGTATATAAATACATGTCCCCTATTTTTGCATCACAGTGCTGCATGCTATATGTGAGGGAACATCACACACATATCAATACGCACATATATATATATATATATATATATATATATATATATATATATATATGTATATATATACACACAGCAGTAAGTGTGTGCAACATGGACAGTTATGTCACATGTGAACCCCTTGTTTGGACCACATTGCCCTTGTCTGTGAAGGCGGCATTGGGAATGAGGGGAAAGATAGCAGGTATATTTGTGGAGGTGGGCTGGGTTGGTAGAGAAGACAGCCTACAGGGGTATATATGATACATGTGGTGGGTAAATACCCTGGATGGTGAGTTTCGTCTGTGATGTGGAAGACAAATGAGCCCCCATATGGAAACAATGGGAACAAGGCCCCCACCCATTGACAGTCACAACATCAGCTTCATGGCCCTGAAGGTGCCTGGGCTGAAGGCTGAGCAGGAGGAGCATGTGAACCCTGTGATTGTGTACTGAGGGCCTGAAGGTGCTGTAGCACATCCCCCAAGTCTCTGTGGAGCTCCCTATGCACCAGACCCTGGACATGACCTCTGGTGACAGGATCATGTCTGTGTGTGCCCCCAGGGGGGGACACCATCCCCTGAGGTGGTTCCACCTGAAGGTAGGGCAGGACCAGCAGATGAGGTGGCCCCAGGGTGGGTCCCACATGTGATATGGCCTGATAACATGGCCAGATGAGGTGGGAGATGTGTTTCTGCTGGCAACTGTTCCCTAAACATGCTATTGTGTCACTGTTATAGAACATATGTGGGTAGTAATAGTCCACACATTTCCGGATCATGTCCAACAGCATGCATCCCCAATAACACATAACAGCAGGTGTGCAGTAATCGCATAGCAAGTAGATCACATGCATATATGGAACCATAGTGGCTCTTACAGTGGCATGTAGGTGACATTGTCCGTAACAGGCCAGCAATGATAGTGTCCCCACAGGGAACATGGCTACAAACACATAGGACAAAGTTGGTACAATATGATATATGTCCCAGTGGTAGGTATGCTGTAGCCATACCTATTGAGTTGTGTGATCAGTTTGTTGTCGCACATATGGTGAGGGGGAGGCAGAGATGTGTATTAAGAACTATGGTAACCTTGCTGTATGAGTTGCTCAGACCTGTTTCCATCTTTGTGCCTTTCAGGCAAGATGTCACATGGCAGACTACCTGTTTATTCAGCAGATGAAAATGAGGTCATCATCACACAACTGGTACAGCACTACCAGGTGCAGTTTGGCAGAACCGCCCATGAGCAGCAGGAGCTGACTGCCCTGTGGAATGATCTTGTCCACAGAGTCAATGATGGCCTGCATAACCGCAGTTATGAGCAGGTCCGGCATCATTGCAGCGACCTACATCGCAATGCCAGTCATCGTGCTGCTGCAGTCTGGGGGGATCACCTCGCAATGGAGGGTCATGCCATCAACCCCCCCTGACACGTGTTGAGGAGCTCCTTGCCAGCCTCGTGGCACCTGCCCACCCGCCCGTACACACAACTGGCGAAGAGCATAGTGGTGGTGGGTGCTACCCACACACTGGCAAAGGAGCGTGCAGGTAAGGCCACAGGGCACATCAGTAGACCACTGTTGCATATCCATCAGCATCTGTACAGGTAGATCATGCATATGTGAGATGACATATGTATAGTCTGTTGCTACGTAGTAGTAATAAACAAATTTGCGTAAACTGTAGTATTGTGGACTTGTACTGTTGATGTACTGTAATGCTGCACCCACCCTGTACCAATGCCACAGCTGTGGCTACTGACATCACATCTCTCACACACTTATGTAGGTCCCTCTGGTATACCTTCAAGGCAGCAGCGTGTAACTGATGAATATGTTTTTTTTTCAGGCTTGCCAATACACTGGTCATGTTATGGCTATGGTATATTCCATGCACACATTTAACACACCTACCCATAATGCATGCTGTACATATTCCCGTATTGTTGCTAACTGCACTGCATCACAGTGGGGACCATGATGTGTATCTGAAGGGTATGTCAGACTCCTGCAATATAACTAACATCCTGTCATTGCAAAATGTGTCCACAGAGATTAACATAATGGTGGGACAAATGGCCTACAGTAGGGACATGTATGAAACATCACCCTTGTACAGTGCTACAACAGTTTGTATACCAGTATTACAATGGCAACTGTTACAGACTTACACTATGGCATATCATAATACTGCGGTCCAGAACCCTTAAAACCTGCAATGTTGCCCCAACATTAGCAAAGAGTGTGTAATATAGAATCATAGGTTAGGGCTGCAAATATGGGGAATACATACCTTCATAAACATTAGAAGCACTCCAGATAAAATATAGTGGAAGCAGCTGTTGAGGTACTGACTGCATGCATTTGTCATGGAAATGCACCTTCCAGCAAGTACATGTCCCCAGTGTCATACCACATATTGGTCTGCTGCCCAAAATGTTTGGCCATCAAATGTGCACACTTATCTGCAACAGCGGCAGCCGTGGCTTGCACACATCTTACATGACATGGTGTAGGCCCAATACCCAACAGGTATCACCCATGAGCTGGACATGTAGCCATACCTCCCCACTGCATATACCATGACAAATAGTGCAGACAGTCATTTATGTGGCAAGGATGTATAGGACAGGAATGATGTAGGAAATAAACAGATGGCCATCCAAGACAAATTATGTCACATGTAGCAAACTGGTCATGCGGGCTGCCTAGTAACATGCCACAACACTGAGGGAGTTGCAGGAATGTCTAGCAAGTACTGGCTGTGCAGTACCCATGTCAGCAATTGCCTGAACTCTGCAAATGTGTGGCCCATGGGTTAGGGTAATCAGATGTGATGGTTGTACCACAGGAAACATCAGCCAGGCCTCTGTACAGGTAATGTATGCATAACAGAAGAGGTCGCAATGTGTACTGGTGTACCATGACCACATTGGAAACCTACAGACAGTATAATGTAAGATACATGTGCTGCACAACCACCTCACCCCACCTCAGGCCCATCATCCCCATCTGTACTGTGCTGGTGCCAGTGTACACCTGTATGTTTGTCATTCATTAGCTGGGACTAGGCTGTTACACGTGGTGTTCAGTGTTTGGGACACTGCAAACTGACACATGTGTAGGCCATAGTTGTCAAGCATCTGCCAAAAGGCTGAAGGTGGAGAAGGGGTGTTATCATGACACACCAGTGCACTGCAGCAGGGATCCTAAGGATGCTAGGAATGGCTGTATCTGCACACAGTCAGGGTCAGTAACTGTGGCAGATGTAACCCTGACTCCACAGTAATAGTGACGGCAGTGTGTGAACTTCAAGGGATGTGCACATGAGTTGACCTTGCAATCATGCAGAGTTGGGGGACATATGTAGGGTAGATTGACAGTATACTGGCAAATGCAGATGGCCCATGCTAGTATACCCCTGCCAGGAATAGTGACTGCTGTAGTACACATTACAGTAGGTGCAACAAACCATCATGATAAGGGCGTGCACACATATGCACCCACGGAGTGTATGCATCGCGGTCAGCATCAGCACAACTAACACATTTGTTAGACACCACATTTGATTGTACAGGACATATGTTGCATATCAGGCTCATGTAATGTTAACATATGCAGTGATGTGGTCCCATGGCATATCAAGGAAGAGGGTGTCATTTCAGTAAGGGTGTGTTCACTCCCCGTAGCCATGGTAAGGTTTGACAGTTGTCATTATAATAGCATATTGGTCATACATGCACTGCTGATGTTGACATCTGTACATCACACATCAGGCATTCACAAATGACATCTGTCCACAGATCATCCCAGGTATGTGTCGGACAAACACATAGGGGATGTGAGCATTAGAGCAGACATAACTGACACAATAATACGCATTCAACAATGGTGTGTACACCTGTGAGGTATGGTGCACAGTACATGGCAAGATGCAGAACAGGTGCACAGCAATACTGTGCACATGGGTGCAGTGTTTCCCAGGGGAAGGGGCATCACCTACTAACACAGCCCATGCATTACACACATGTATACTGTTGCTAGCTTGGATTGACTATAGCTGCACTGCATGCTGAGTACCATATGTTATGCATGTTGACAGATGGGTAATGGGAGGTCTGTGTGTGCTATCTCTGTGCAACCTCACCTGTAGGTGTGTGTGTGGGGGGTTATTTTGTCTGTGTGCAGTCTGGTGGAGTGGAGGGGGGCTGATGCATGTAGGATGTGTGTGTGCATGTGTTTGTCTGGGTGTCCATGTATGCACATGTGTGATTGTGCGGTTGTTCATATGTCAGTACTTCCCTTTGGAATCGTGCAGTACATGGACATGGACTGACACATGAGACACCAGGAATACTTGTCTGATATGTAATCTCAGGACAGCTGGTAGTATAATAAGGTCTGTAGCATGGAACATGCATTGGGAGGGAAACTAGACACCAGGTATACTGTCAAAATTGCAATCAGCAGAAATGTGAATGACTACCCACATATGTAGCACTACAGATGCATCGAGGAATTACTAGACAATACCAGGGAGTGTATCCATATATTACTGTTGTACACATAATAAGTTGATTGAGCAACAGATCTTGCATCTACTGAGCAGTAGTTATGTATGACACTCCAATGCGTGACATTATTGAGTGACTGTAGTAGCCCCTAACATATGGGAGCCATGCTCACGATGTCCGGACATACCCAGGGTGAACACTGGATGACAGCAGTGAGCCCTTGTAAAACCTACTCCAATCAAGTCAAAGAGGTAATGGAGTAACAGGTCATGTGTTGTGATCACTTGTTTAGGCAATTGGAAGAATGATACATTAATGAGTGGTATTAATGAGTGTATGTTTCCAAGTGTGATGCAAGATGGGGAACTTATGTGAAAATACTTGGGACAGTCTGTAAACTCAGGGACAGGTAGCTATTATGGTGGAATTTCAGGGTGTGTGTGTGTGTTTGTCTGTGTGTGTGTACTGTTATGCAATGCCATACAGGTCTTAAAGTGCATTTCTTGTTTTCCACTCACAGGTAGTAAGGTGGGTCTGGGTCTCTCCTGCATTCAATCTGATATTGGTGTCCATACAGACACTGAAAATGATGATAGGTGTGTTGAGGCACAGGCGGGGTTGTCAGAGGCCGAAACTGTGCCATCATTTGACATCCCCCTGTTATCGACCCCATCCCCGCACACAGTCACGGTGCCTATAGATACCCCATCACCAGTGGCCATAGCAGAGAGACAGTTGGTGGCAGTGCACAGGAAACTGTGGTATCTATGGCTGCTGTGTCTGGACACAGCAGGCATAGCCAGATGTCTGGCAGGGCACCACATAGACAGATGTACCGGATGCACATGGGAAGGCAGCTGGTCATCATGCCCCTGGCAGAAGTGCCAGAACTGATACCATCTGATGCATGTTTCAGGCTGTCATGGGGCGCGGACACATATGGAACCGTACAACAGACAGGGTCTGAGGCTGCAGAGGGCTGCTTTCTCATCTGTAAGTGACAACATCCATGATCTTGAAGGTGCCCTCCATGATTACACAGAGGTCATGGATAGACGGTTGGGTGAGATGGTGGGCCTCATTGACCGTGGATTGTCCATGCTAGAGCATGCGGGAGTGGGGCGACGGCCCCATGGACGTAGGCCAGCAACACCAAGATCTGGCAGTCGACGTAGACATGCAAGGACACCAAGTCGCTCTCATAGTGGAAGTACCAGCCCCAGCACTGCAGGGGGGTTGCTGTCCACACCACACCACAGCAGGCCATGTGCACGTGGCCCTGGCCAGTCCCAGAAGGGAACTGGTTCCAGCAGATATATGTCATCAGGGGAGAGTAGCATATCGAGACCTGTACCTGGATGTGCTCATGGAACTCCTGGCAGGCACAGTCCATGTATCCATGGCCGGAGGCAGTGAACTGCACACCCTGCCAGGTATGGTCTGCAGCTGTCCAAGAAACACCTGTCTAGGGCAGCCACATGTCAGAACTGTGTGCATGCATACCCACACACTATACAAACACACCTAGGCAACCCCATACCTACACACACCACATCACCACGCCCATATCAGCAACTTACATCCCTCACCCACACACATGATGTCAAACGTATGGCCCACCCT